>NW_007726212.1:250551-286751 GCF_000696425.1 Galeopterus variegatus | reverse complement strand
AAAAAAAAAAAAAAAAAAAAAAAAAAAAAAAAAAAAGATGTTTGTCCATGAACAAAATAAAGTACTGTTTATGTTTTTAAAATGTATGTAAATAGCATTACGCAGAATATCTTCTATAACTTTTTAATCTCCATCGTCTCCTAGATTCAACTATGTTGATTCTTACAATTCCAGTTCATTCATTTTTATCACAGGGCACTCCTTTATGTGAACACACCACAATTCATCCAGTCTCCTGCTGATAGGCAAGTAGGTTCTTTTCAGTTTTTTTGCTCTGCTGCTGGAGTGAGCATTTCTGTCTCTCACTCCCATGTGTGGGAGCTTCTCTAAGGCGGTGTTTCTTAAACCTGTGATAAGAGTTTCGTTTTACACTACCATACAATATATACATACAAACATTTGAAACGTAGTTTCGTAAAGTATTTACCCTTATTAAATATAAAACTGACATTTTCTAATCTAGTTCATTACAAAAATGCTGCTCAGTAAATTGATTTAATGGCCCACCACTAGGTCATGACCTGCAGTTTGAAAACACTGCTCTAGTGTCTATATCTAGGATGGAATTGTGGGGTCGTGAGGCACATACACCTTCAACTTAAAGTGGTTGTATCAATTTACTCACACCAGCAGTGTAAGTGTTCCTGATTCTAGAATTTCTGCTTATCTGAATGGGTATAAAATGCCATCTCATTATTACTTTGCATTTCTCGGACTACAAATGGGTGCATCTATTCATACGGTTACAGTCATTTGGGTTTCCTTTCTTTTTTTTTTTTTCAAAAGATGACTGGTAAGGGGATCTTAACCCTTGACTTGGTGTCAGCACCACACTCTCCAAAGTGAGTGAACCGACCATCCCTATATAAGAATCCGAACCCGTGGCCTTGGTGTTAGCAGAACCACACACTCTAAAGTGAGCCACGGGCCGGGCCTTGGTTTTTCCTTCAATTGCCTCTTTATATCCTTTGCCTACTCGTCTAGTGGGCTGTCTCTTTCCCTTCACAGCCACACTTCTCCTCAAAGAGCATATGTTTATCCCTGCTTCCTCACCTTTCCGTCTTCAACCCATTGCAATCTAGTCCTGACCGTCACTTTTTCACTTTAACGTTCTCAGCAAGGTTTCCGATGAGCTCCCAGTTTCTAAATCTTATGAAAAGGTTCCGGTCCTACCCTTCGGCCATGTAGGCCAATTCCAAACTACATGCTCCTGCTTGGCCTCCAAGCCAGCACTGCCTTGGATTTCCATCCGTGGACCTTCTCCTGTCACCGGATTGCCTGGTTAGAACCTAAGCACCATCCTCCAGTGCCCTCTCCTCCACTCCTGTGCATCAGTCATGCCTGCACTGACGCCCTTAGTCCTGCAGCAGCTTTCCATTTGAGGTCTCCCCCTTGCCAGTCTAACCCCCTACAGGAATCTTTTACCAAAGTAATCTTTTTTTTTTTTTTTGTCTTTTTTCGTGTCCGGCAACGGACTGCAACCCTCAGTGTCGCGCCCGTACCGGACCAGGACCGGCAACGGGATTGCAACCCTCGGTGCTGCGCCCGCCCCTCGCTCAGCCACTGAGCGGGAACTGGTCTGTATGTGGGATCCGAACCCTCGGCGGGAGCGCCGCCGCACTTCCCAAGTGGCGCACTGTAGCAGTGCGCCACCGGGCCGGCCCTACCAAAGTAATCTTTTAAAAAATGACTCCACAGTCACAGTCCCCCAGGGCTGTCCTTCAGTCCTGAAGATTCAGTACTGAAAGTCAGCTCTACGTAGCCAGAGACAGTATGGATTCCAAACTGCTGCTAAATGTACCAAGCTCTTCCTGCCTCTTCCTTCAGCTAAGAGCTCCCATACACTCCTCCCATGTGGGTACCACTTCCAGGAAGGCTGCTGCCAATTACCCGTTGCTGTGGATTGAATATCTCCCAAAACTCACTGATGTTTAATCCCCACTGTAACTGTTAACAGGACAGAAATCCTATTAAGGTAATTGAAAGGTGGAGCCTTAAGGAGGTGATTACATTGTGAGGACTGTGTCCTAGTGAATGAATCGATCCATTCATGTTGTAAAGGGCGTGGTTCTGATGGCTTTAAAAGGAGAGCAACTGAGAAGCTTTGCTCTCTCTTGCTCAGTTATTTTGCCATGTGACACCCTGTGTTGCTGTGAAGAGTCACCACCTACCAAAGAGGCCCTCACTGGATGTGTTCCCTGGACTTTGGACTTCCTAGCCTTCAAGAATGTAAGCAATAAACATTATTTCTTTAAAAATTACCCAGTTTCGGGTGTTTGTTGTAAGCAACAGAAACTAATACACCTGTTGAACTGCCTGTCTCTAGCATCTTGTACAGGTTTGTATATGATCAACAGACATTCGAAAAATTTGCAAAGCAACCAAGCAACATTCTTGACCATATGAATTTGTAATGTGTCTGTGACATATTGCCTTGAGTGGTAAGCTCCATGTTAAATATCTCCAGTACACAGAGGCTGCTAAGCTATAAATGAGAATACTGTAGCTGGGTGGCTAAATTCCTTTCTAAATAAACCTCTTTTGCTTTTGGGCTTGGAGGGCAAGGATGTGGGAGAAAGTCCTCACCCACATGCACTTTTAGTTACTGCAGCTAAAACCCAGGTTATAATCAAACTTTGTACAGTACTTACGGGGCCAGTATCACAGATTTAATTCTTTAATGGGCCATGGGTTAACTAAAAGCCTGGTAAGTGTAGAAAGAATTCAAATTTCCCATCACTCTTGGAGGAAAAATGTGGATTGCAGGTCTGAACAAGGTGCCATTTTTGTAAAGGGATAAAGTTCCATGAACTTCAGTAGAAGCAAAAAAAATCTTCAGCATAAAAGCCTGAAGATTACCTGAAATGACCACCAGAGGGCGCCACCGTTAAAGCCACAATTGACCATACTCTAATACAGTCAATTACAGTTGTCCCTAGGTATCCCTGGAAGATTGGTTTCAGGACCTTCCTCAGGTACCAAAATCCATAGGTGCTCAAGTCCCTTATATAAAGTGGCATAGTATTTACATAAGCTACATATATCCTCCTGTATACTTTAAATCATCTCTAGATTACCTACAATACCTAATACAATGTAAATACTACGTAAATAGTTATTGTACTATATTGTTTACGGAAAAACAAGAAAAAAAAAACTGTATGTGTCCAGTACATACACAATTATTTTTCCCTGAATATTTCTGATCAATGGTTGGTTGAATCCACAGATGAGGAACCCATGTATATGGAGGGCTGACTGTACAGGGATTTTTATCCCTCTCCTTAGCCCAAAGACAGAAACATGAAAAAAATCCATACTGTTTTCGTAAATAGTTATTGTACTATATTGTTTACGGAAAAACAAGAAAAAAAAAAACTGTATGTGTCCAGTACATACACAATTATTTTTTCCTGAATATTTCTGATCAATGGTTGGTTGAATCCACAGATGAGGAACCCATGTATATGGAGGGCTGACTGTATAGGGATTTTTATCCCTCTCCTTAGCCCAAAGACAGAAACATGAAAAAAATCCATACTGTTTTAAGATCGGAAATGAGAGCAAGGTTCTTGTTTTCTCTCTCTGTAAAGCTTGGCCTCTTCTGTCATCTAGTTAGATCATCATAGAAACAGACAGTCCCATTACCCCACAGAACCCCATCAAATGAAAGCCATGTAAAATTTTCAGTATAGAGAACAATTTTGTGCCTTACATAAAATTTATAATCAGATAGGTAATGTACTTGAGGCTTTAAAACCCTTTGAAATGGAGTGCTGTGAAACTAATTAAAAGGCTCCAATTCAGCTGTCATTTGCTGAGGACCAATGATGTGCCAGAAACTGTGCCAAGCACATTCACAGAAGTTAACTAGTGTTAATCTCATGACAGCTCATGAAGTAGGTGTTTAGTGCAAAGAGCAGTCACACAGCTTCAAGAACTCATTTACTGTGGGAATGAACCAAGTACAAGATTTATTAACATGTGGCTTTAGCTCTAGGCCAAACAAGTCTTGTGCAGCATTAAGAGCCCCTAAGGGTCCCAGAGAAAGGGCCCAGGTACCATGACACTGCACTACTGTGGTCCTGGCAAAAAAGCCCTGACCATTCTCTAAGAAGCAGATAAAGTGAGAGTGCTCTAAAGAAGGCCAACCCTGCAGAGACCCTATGCCTGGAGCCCACAGACCTGTGGCCAAGGCCGGAGGAATCCCTTCCCTGGCTCTGCTCTCAGCCTTCCCTGGGAGACACCTCCCTCCCCCGACCCCCGCTGTCACTGACTGCTGCTTTCTTCCTTTGCCTTGGGAAGATCTGGGGTTCTTCCCCAAAGCTATACTGTTCCATTCTGCTTTATTTCTCTGCTAAAGCACTGACTCTCTGGCATGTAGTGACCCCAGAGACCCAGACAGACCCATCAAGTCTGTCTAGTGACCCCAGAGCCCAATGCTGCATGCCACAGTGGTACTGTGCAGGTTCTGAAGCCAGACTGCCTAGGTTCTGATCCTGTCTCCACCGCTTACATGTGAAGTTCCAAAACAGTATCTGGCACATAGTGACAGCTGTTTCATCCTGAGAAACAGCCACCATGGGATCCTGACTATTCCTGTGCTCCACGAGAATCCTTGTTTTCTACTCAGGTGCACTACTTTTTACTGCAGGGTGATGAGACATAAGTGCGGAATGGCCCAGCCCTCTGGCCACTAAGATGCTATCTTGCAAAGTCCACAGATGCCCAGATCCACATCAGGGCATGGCCTGCCCACCAAACCTCTTCAACTGCCAAAGGATATAGAATGTGGGAGTCCAAGTGATTCAGCGAGGCCCAGCACACAGAATTTACCTGGTGAGGAAGCACAAGCAAGATGGACAGATTGGCTGGACTGTCAACTCATGGAGAAAAATAGTAGAATGCTTTCTTCTGGAATAACTAATGGGGATGCAGACATGTGACTTCTTTCTTTAGGTTGTGACCTCTTAAAACGGGCTGGAGCAAGGATTCTGAGGACAGGGGATCTCCTTGCCCTGCAATGTGGGGCCTTGAGTGGGACAGAGGGAGCAACCCCCAGGTCTCAGTCCTTCAGCATCAGCACAGGTCCCACAGTGAGCTATCTGGCATACCAACTGGGCTGGGGCTGAATTCTCCACAATAGTAGGGGACAAAACTAACTCTGAAGGTGTATTGTATCTTACTTCACTCACGGACCATTTTTAACCTGTATCCATCTTGTGGCTCATGTCCCAGCTGAAAAGAAAATCATAGCTTCTTACAGATGCAGCCATTACCCCACTGTAATTTAAGGCCACCTCAAAGATGGCGAGCTCTTTATATTTACTTAAACCTCAGTGTTGGCCACGGACTGGCTGATGGATGCACTGTTCTGATTGCACAGGGGAGGATCCCTCCCATCCAGGCCATACCCACTGGTGCCCACGTCCCAGGAACTCTGTGCCTTGGTGTGGGTCACTTCAGATCAACACCTGAGCCTCCTGGAGGAAAGGTCCTCAGGACCAGTTAAAGAAGCACTGCCTCAAGCCTACCCAACCACCTAAACGCATTTTCTCTTCCAACACAAGAAACCCCTGGGACTTTTTCCTTCCCTTATGGATTCTCAGGAACTGAAAACCCATTTGTCCTTTGGGAAAATGAGGTAACTGTGCTCTGCCTTCTTGATAAAGTTCTCTCCTCTACTCTGAATTTGGCCAACTGTGGCAGTGCCCCCGGATCCAAAAGCAAAGCAGGCTAGGCAGTGGGCTACGAGGCCACCGAGTGGGCCACACACCTTCCGGTTGGTGAAGTAAAGGTTTTCATACATTCGCACGCTGAGCGTAGGGGTCTTCAAACCACGCAGGCTGATGATGCCGTACTTGGAGCCTCCGACTTTCACATCATTCACTGTGAAGAGCCGGCTGCTGTTGGTGTCCGCCTGCAAGAGGGAAGTGGGCTGTAGGTGACCTCCCAGGCCGAGCCAGGTGGGCTGCCTGGGACCACCTGCCTGTCTCTCCTGGCCCCTATGTTCTGTGCATTTTCACAGATAAGAGCTCCTCTTCATGAGGGGGCATGGAGATGACCTAACTTTGCTTTACTCAGCATAGCCATGTCTGGTCAAAACTAACAGGTGTCTGGTCCAACAATCCAAGAGAAGGCATGAGGACAGCATGGAGGGGGTGTGGCCAGGAAGAACGAGGTCCACACAGTAACCCCACTCAGAAGTGGGTTTGGAAGTCCGAACATCTTCCCAGAGAATGTATCAAGTGGCCATAATGAAAGTCATGCAGCAACATGGAAAATGTTAGCTATAATTTATAATTGTTAAGAAGCAAAGGAAAATACAAAATTGTATTCCTATTACACAGGCACTATGATTACCACCAGGAAAAAACAACATTGCAATGAATAAAATGTACAATAAAAAAAACTGCATTAGGATGTGAGCTATTTTCAAGATTTTTGGTTTTCATTTAAAAATATAATGTGGTTAATAATTATTTCAAAGCAAAAACTGTATAAACTCTACATTTATGTGTTTTGTATCTATTGATAAGTATACACACATACACATGGGTTTGGATGCTGGTGAAAGTCATTTGCACTGACTTTGCAAATTTACTCAGGAAGGACAGTTATGCTCCTGGAAGAATCATTACCAGTGACTAGAATCGGATCTGAAAAATTATTCTCTGGGTTGCAAACTGCCTTTCCCAGCCCTCTGGCCACACCAGCCAGCGAGAGTTGCCTGTAATTTTGGGTGATGGGGAAGATCTACAAGGCTGCCCACACAGCTAACGTAAGGTGAAATGAAGCGTGAGGATCAGGGTGTTCAGGTTTATAACTAAGCAGCATGTGCTATACAAGACTCCTAATTTTGGGTGATGGGGAAGATCTACAAGGCTGCCCACACAGCTAACGTAAGGTGAGATGAAGCGTGAGGATCAGGGTGTTCAGGTTTATAACTAAGCAGCATGTGCTATACAAGACTCCACACATTAGTGATCTCCACAGTCCCTACTTGGTTTACCCTAGGGAAAGGGTGCCTGAGGGAAACCACGGCAAGAAAATATTCTACTGATTCAGGTTAAACTGCATCCCCAAACGCACATGGAGAGTAAAGCCAAAGGAGAATCTGGGCCATGTTCCCCAATACCCCTTACGTGGAAGGGCTCTGCTGCTGAGGTCTCCTGGGGCCAGAGGACTTGGCATCTACCTCAAAGGTCAATGTGTAGCTTCAGTGCCCAGTACTGCCAGCAGATCACTGAACCTAAGCTCTCTGTTTCTGCATCCTCCTCTCACTCTCCTAGACTTGCCCTTGGCCTCCAGGAAGGGTGGGGCTTGCCAGGCAGGCCATGCTGTCCTGTGGCCCGTGGAGAGGTGAGGCTTCTTTCATTTGCAGCACACCCTCAGCTCTCTGCCAACATCTCCCTGGCCCCTGGGCTCAAAGAGTTGGCCTGGCTTCCAGCTTGGGTCTAACCAAAGGCAGAGACGACTTTCCATACCCTACAAATGATGTGATGGAGGTATGCTGATGTACAGGCCCAGGGACACAGGCTTGCAGGCCCTGCCACTGAGAACAGAGACAGCAAGCAAGGGAGTCATACCCTGCTTCTACTGATGGCACACTGGAGCTTCAGGTTTAGCCACCAAATCCTGCCCCTGTTTAGGAAAGGGTTAGAAGTGGTCCCTGGTCCCATGAACCATTTCAATTGCATACACAACACAGGCAAAGAGAATCTTATTTTGTGATGGTTCTTAGTCAAGGTGTGGCTAAGTCTAGGCTCCAACATCAAATGACAGGGCAGAAGTGGGGGTGACAATGGTCACAACATAGCCTAACCTGCCAGCTCTCCATCTACCAATGGGTAGTCAGTAGGTAGATTAAAATCGTAAAACCAAGACGACGCTACCTGCTTTCAGAGCAATTGGCTTCTACATAGCCAGGCCTGACAACCACCAACGCTAAACCACAAAGTGTTTGGGGGGATGGCAGCCATACCCCAGCATCCAGACTTCTCCCGTCCACTCACCAGTATGAGGTTAAATCGGTCGCTTGCCAAAGCGGAAGGATCTGAGCTTTGAATGTGGACCTTCTTCCTCTGCATGCAGCTCACACGCAGCTCATGGGCTAGACTGCAGAGGGAGACAGACAGAAGGGCGGGGAGAGCACTGGCACCACAGCTAGACATCCACAAAGATGATTCAGGGGATTCTGCCCTCTCCCACCCCTGAAGACCGTCTCGTCTCTCCTCTTTGGCCCACTTCACATTCCTTCTCAGCAATGGCGCTGAACAAGATCCCACATAATTTGAATCTTAGTTTTCCTACAAAATGCTCAGGAAAACTAAAACAAAGAACTGGGAGGTCCATTCACAGAATCAAAGAAAGTTAACTAGAGTGATTTGTTTCTAGATCACCTAGTACAACTCCTTCTCTTGAGATCAACAGAATGTGCCTGAGATGAAACGACACACAGCTACAGAGAACAGCCCAGGTGTGCACCCGCCTTACTGACCCCGTTCCCGCTTCCACAGCACAGCTGCCCCACCACTAAGAACAAAGCACATTTTAGGGTGAAGAACAGATCTGTCTAATGAGAATTTTAAGTCTTTCCCTCTCAGAAGAAAGGAGATACAGGGTTAGAGTGTGATGCTGATAACACCAAGGTCCAGGGTTTAATCCTCATTGTGGCCAGCAAAAATAAAAAAGAAGGGAGATATAGGAGAGGCCTGCCCTGGTGACACTCCCTACATGGGGCTGGCGTCTCCTGAAGGGGTAACTGTTCTAAGGTGAGAGGGCTGTGTCCCTGGTAAGGCACCTCAAATGCATGTCTTGTACAGCAGGAGACAGCAGAACACAGGGGTTAGGGGTTCAGGTGTTAAGAGTTAGAAAGATCCTGCTTTTCTAGCTTTACCCTGAGCAAATCACTCTACTCTGAACCCCAGTCTCTACTTCAAGAAATGGGTTAGTGTCAACCTACCGCATAAGGTTTTAGTTAGAATTCTATCAGCCACCACAATTATTTTGATAAAGTTTAGTATACACACATCCATTTAACACCCCATATTTTGTGACAACTCATTAGAATGGGAAGAGAAGGAGGCAGGAATTCCATGGGAATCATAAAAATGATTTATGGGCCGGCCCAGTGGCGCACTGCTACAGTGCGCCGCTTGGGAAGTGCGGCGGAGCTCCTGCCGAGGGTTCGGATCCCACATACAGACCGGCCGCTCACTGGCTGAGCGAGGTGCGGGAGCAACACCGAGGGTTGCGATCCCGTTGCCGGTCCCGGTCCGGTCCGGGCGCAACACTGAGGGTTGCGATCTGATGCCAGTCACAAAAAAAAAAAAAGACAAAAAAAAAAAAATGATTTATAAGTAACAAAGAGTGAACATCTTGAATAATTTCTGCCCGAATCCTGTCCTCTCTCCCTATCCTTCTGGAAGAGTCTCCTTCACTCCCTCGCTCTAGAGAATGACTTTCTCAGGGCTGGTTTAAGCAGTAGAAAGCAGACTGTGAACTGGAGCCCCTCAACTGTGAAGACTCCTCACAGAAAATCCACATGTCCATCCTCATTGCATTCTTGGACCATGGAAATAAAAAACAGGAAAAGAACATTCATGAAGAAAATATAATGAAGCACTGTCTTACCGGCAATAATTGGTGACACTGAGAAAACCCAGCTGGCTTTTTTGTAGCAAGGAAGATGCATTAAATCCCATCCTGGCTATTTTCTAAGTTAAAAAAAAAAGAAAAGAAAAATTCACTGAAGATTTATTTATGTTATGGGATAACCAAGAATGTTTTTAGGTTCACAGTTTGCAATGAAGGAAACAAGTACTAAATTGGCAGAAATTATGTGCATAAAAATCTGACAGTGTCCTTTCCAAGTCCCCTCTCCTTGGCAAAAGGAAAAGCCCAGCACAAACAAGGAAGTATGTGAGAGCTGGAAAGTATGCTCAATACCTCCATCCAACCCCCCGACCCTGCCAGTCAAGTTACACCTGGGTAGATGATGCCACCAAGCTAGTGAGTGCAGCAATGGAACTAGACACACAGGGCTGCACTGTGCTCTCCATCTGCCCTCTGGTGACGCCAAGGCCAGGATTTTCCAGTCCACTGCCACCACAACCAAAGAATATCGCAGTGCAACCTGTCTTCAAGACTGCCTGAGGCACTCCAAACCATGCACCCGTTTTCTGTTTAAAACATACAGCTACTGAAATTAAATCATGCTGCTTCCCAAGATTCCCCTGGGGAAGGACAAAATGTGAAAACTACTGATGAAACTTAGCAAACAAGAAAAGAGGGGTAGGGGGCTGGCTGGTTAGCTCAGTTGGTTAGTGTGCGGTGTTGTAACACCAAGGTCAAGAGATCAGATTCCCATACCAACCAGCCACCAAAAAGAAAAGAAAAAAGAAAAGAAAAAAGAAAAGAAAAGGGGGATGGGAGGAGGGGATTTCTTGCCTGTTCTTATTCTTTTCATCGTTTTCCTATATGGAAAATCTGGGGCCACATTCCTTGAAGTGCCTACACTACATATCTTTTTGTATTCTTTTTCTTTTTTCTTTTTTTACACTACATGTCATAGGGGGTCCAAGTGGCACCTCCTTGCAGCACCAATGCATGCTGGCAGGAGTGAAGGGGACAGGGCGGCCCTCAGGGGCGTGGAGCCCACCTTTTTCTGCTTGTTTTCTTCCTCTAGCAGCTGCAGTCTCTTGCTCTCCATTTCCTTCTGCCGGATGCCCTCCTTCGTGAGGGGGTTGCAGTTGTTATGTCCAGGAAGCAAGCGGAAGTAGCGGTTCTTTTCAGGGTCGAAGTAATACCCTGGTAAATCTTTGTCAGAAAAATTAAACTCACCAACTTAAACCACTATGAACTGAGCCACCTAGTAAGGAGCCCAGTAGTCTATCCATTGCCTCTCACAGCTGCCTGTCTTTTCTGAGGCCCAGGCTGGCACTGTCTGTCACCATGCTAGACTGGATTCACTCCTGGGGAAGACCATTTGCCTCATGATCACTTTTCCTGACTCCCACCTTCTTCCTTTAGTGTTTCAATTTGCTCCTAGAATTCCCATCAAGCCAGGAATGGGCTGGTGAGACCCATGCAGTGAAGAGACACATAGACACACACACCTGAGCCCTTGCTGAGGAGGAAGGGCAGCCAGAACAGACACAACCAGGTGATGAGGCATGATTAGGTTTCATCTTTCCCTGCAGGCAGGGCCAGAGGAGTCCTGCCCAGTAGACTGCCTTACCTGGCACGGAAGAACTGCCAGCTATGTCAGATGAGGTCGATGGGGAATCACCATCATCGCCATGCTCAGAATCCTGCGGGCTCTGTAGTGTCTGGGTGTTATACCTGTTGATACACAGCTGTGGTAACTTGCAGTGAAGGGCTTGAGTTTCCAATCACTCTCTGACTGGAGGGGTCCTATTCAGGCAGTTCTGTAGCCTTCACCCTGGCCCTCTGATCTTTCTGATTGTTTGGGGAGCATTGACCGCCTACTAAAAATACATCAAAATGAGGGCAAGATGTTGGTTTCTCGTTCTTTTCTTTCTTTTTTTTTTAAAAGAGGATGCATGACACAATAATTCCCTCTTATCTCACTTGAGCATTCTGTAAGGTCTTCTGGAATTTTCCAGATAAAAAGAACAGAAACCTTTGCCAATAATAATTTTACCAGCAGGGCTCATTTGTCAGCTCAACAGCAGTTACAAGGTCAGGTGAATTTCATTTTTTATTGGATTCAGTAGTATAAAGAGTTTAAATTTTACTTGGCCACTCAGCTTTACAGATGGAGAAACAGGGGTTCAGGGAACAGTGGTAATTTGCTCAGCAATACTGGGATAGAGCCATGGTTAAAACACTTGATGTGTAAAGCCACAAACACCTTCTGTAGCAATTACAGGCTGAAGGACAGTGATAAAACAAAAGACCTTATTTTAGAATCCTGATAAAATTTACTTTAAAATCAAGAACTACCACCACCACCTCCACCACCACCACCACCAAAAGGAATACAAACTGCAAAATCTAGGTTGAAGGAATGAAAGAATGTTCTCTTCCTTCTATAAATACTAATGCTATGCATAGTTTCAGGAAAATTATTTATTCCCTTTTGTGGCCCAGAGCTTCCTGAGGTAGCTCATCTGTGATTAGCAGGAGGAGGAAGGATTAAGTGTCATGACAAATGTGTATGTTTCTAGTTCAAGGAGTGCTGCTCCATTCTTTCTGCACGGAGCCTAGAGGGTGGCTATCCAGCAGTTTCCAAGCCACTCTGCCAAAGCTGGGCCAGGACTCTCTTCTTGCATAGATCACATTTTGCTGCAGTGTGCTCTTGTGGGAAGGCTTGGGGCCCAAGAAGTATCCATGGTTCTCTGTACAAAACATACAAACATTGGGCACTGTCCTGATCTTTCTACAATATGGGTAAATTTGGAAATTTGTACCTAATGACACCCACGATGTACGGAGGGCCTACTCAAAGCCAGGCAGCCCACTAAAGGCTTTATACACATTACACCTCCTAAAGGGGTATTAGTACTGTTTTGTACAAGAACAGAGACTCAGTGTGATACAGTAACTTGCCCAATTCCCACAGGAAAGCACGGTGTCCAACCCAGACCTCCTAAATCTAAAGCCCCATCCTCTCCACAACCTTTAGATACTTTCTGATCCTGCTTGGGTTAATCTGTTCTTGAGAAGCATCTTGATATTTGATATCTTCTAACCCTATAACTAGAAACCTGTCCCTTTTAAAAGAAGGTTTGGAGTGTGGAAGAGTTTGAAAATTGGCAGATGTGTCCCCTTTGGTGTGGAGGGAGCGTGTGAAACTGAGGGCTTCTTATGGCCAGGAGTCACAGCAGCAGCCCTGAACTTGTAGAGATGTCCTCTCCTGGGGTGGGGTAAGGAGAGGGGCATCTTGTTTGGAGATGAAATTGTACTTCCTTTGTGCAGAAAAAGAAGCAGAATGTGGAAAATGTTTATATGGGAGATTTCAACTAAGTATAGTCTAGGTTTTATTTTCTAAGCTGGGAAGTGGGTACCTGGTGTTAATTGTGTTATTTTTACATTTTTGTGCATATTAAATAAATATAAATATTTATATATTTATGTGAGTATATATATTATATATATTTATATAAACTAATGTAATATATTAAATAAATATTTATAAATATTTATATATTTATGTGAGTATATATATTATATATATTTATATAAACTAATGTAAACATAAACATCTGTATTTCATTTTCCAGGACTTAGGCTGCATTAGTAAAATTATATTTCCACAAAGATATTTTTATTCATTGAAAAAAAGAAAAAGCCTGCAAAATGGAAAAGTAGTTCTCCAACTGTATCAGGTAATGTCTACTTCTAGCCTGATGGCTAATGCTCTGGCCAGAAGTCATGGTCACTCTGAAAGAAAGAGTGTGGCTCTATCTCTTTACTACTTAAGGTGCGGTGTGCTGACTGGCAGCATGCCCTCTCCCCAGGCCCCGCCTTAGACTCACTGAATCAGAATCTGCATTTTGACAAGACCCCCAGTGATTCCCATGCACCTGAGCATGTGAGACGCACTGTGCTGGACAATGCCAAAATAGCACTAGGCAAAAGCCAGCTCTCCAGCCAAACACACTTGCCTCTCATTAGAATCGTGTGGTCTGAACCAAGGGCTCTGGTATTTTCTTCTCCTATTCTGCCGGTTGCTTTTACTCATTTCTGTTCCTAAAAGAGAAAAAAGAAAATAATGTACATCCCCGTATATGCATGCTTTTGTTTGCTTCTTGACAGTTCTTCACACTCAGAACTAGGCAAGAGGATGGCCCAATCTGGGTTGTCATCAAAGCTGCCACACCAAGCCTGGCCTGTAAAGGGCTACCTCCAGTACTCTCCCAATGTCCCTTCCTGTCACCCTGAGTAGATAGCATAGTGCTCTACCCCACAGAGAAGGGATGTTACATGTTATCAGTCATGAACACCCTAAATTCTCTTCTACCCACTCCACAAATATCTGCTCTTACTAATCCTAATTGTCTTCCCTCTTGTCGTGGAGAAAGAGATGTCCCTGTGCCTTTCCAAGGCAAATACCTATCCCATCTGGCGGTTGATCTCATCCCTCCCCCCAGGGACTCTGCTGACATCGGTTTCCATATATGTATAATGTCTTCCTCTCCTTATCTCAGCTTATAAATATGCTGAGGCTTTTCATTTGTATGTGCTCCATCTCTAATCCAAAAGATATAGAAATACGCTGAAAGAGTGGTCTACAAGCATAATTTCAATGTCTTCACTTCCTAATATTCCTGAACCCAATGTAGTCAGGATTCCTCCATCTTACCTTTCTACTAGAATGCTCTTGCTAAGGTATTAATATCACCTACTCACCAAAGTTAGTGGTCTCATCTCAGCCCTTAATCCTGCAACACGTGACACCATGAAGCTTCACTCTTCCTTTGGCTTCTCCACTATCTTTCCCTTGGTTCTCTTGATTGTCAAGTTAATCCTTTGTTGGTTTCTCTTGGGTCACATTCCCTGTAGCTGTGTGTTTTCCACTGTTCTGTCCTAGATCCTCTTCTTTTTATACTCAACACCATCTCATCTGCCAACACTGGTTCATTACCAACCCTATCATATGGTCTTCTGGGCATCAAGTTCTTATACTGCTGCCTCCTGTCTATTTCCACACACGGTTCAAAAGTGAGTCTGTGATCCCTCCTTAGTCCCCAATCTGCTCTTCTGCCTATCTATATCTCCCTTTTACGTAAATAATACCACTGTCCTCCCAGTCTAAAGGTATAATCAATCATTTTATTCATTTTCCTAAACAATGGTTCCTGAATACCCCATGTGTGAGATATGTTCCAGCCAAAGAATAAAGTTATATTTATTACTAGTTAAGTCACAAGCTGAAAGGCACTGTGCACAGGAAGGGAAACACGTATGCCAGTGCTAAGAAGAATGTTAGGAAAAATAAGCCATATTATTACCACCTCTACAAAAAGGTCAGAATTTCTTTTTTTCTTTTCTTTTTTTTTTTGTCCTTTTTGAGACCGGCCGCACCACGTTTGTCCTTTTTGAGACCGGCCACACCACGCTCAGCCAGTGAACGCTGTGAGCGCACCGGTCATCCCTATATAGAATCCGAACCCGTGGCGGGAGCGCTACTGCGCTCCCAGCGCCGCCCACGGGCTCGGCCCAGGTCAGAATTTCTTTAAAGTGCACATTCTGAACATGAAATGATTCTAGTTAGTTTTAATTATGTAATAATAATGTATGAATACAGTGAAGAACACATGTACTGGTGAGTCGAAGACTTCAGATCACCCATCAGGAGGCAGGACCATGCCTGCCTACACCATTATCCTCAACAGGGGGCTGCACAATCAGGACACAGTAGATAATAAAATGACTGGTGAGTGCTGATTTTAGCCAGGGAGAACATTTCTAAACCACCAACTCGCACAGGAACAGGTTCAAGCACTGTAATAGGATAAGGGAGGATGAGAACATCAACTGATGTTATGGGCAAGATCAAGCCAAAGTCATTTTAAAAAGCCACACTAATAGCAGCCTTCTAAATATAGAGAGGGTTTAAAGACTAGGATGAAAATAGTATCTTTTCAGTACTTTTATGTTATGGGCAAGATCAAGCCAAAGTCATTTTAAAAAGCCACACTAATAGAAGCCTTCTAAATATAGAGAGGGTTTAAAGACTAGGATGAAAATAGTATCTTTTCAGTACTTTTAAGAAGCCAGTTTCAGGTGTGTGGAGTGAGCCTCCCCAAATGCAAATGTAGTTCACTCTCAATATCTACTCTATGGCTTATGCTTACACTTATCATTCTGTATTAAACTTTGCTTATCCTCCCATTTCATACTGGATGTGATGTGAGTTCTTTAAGGCAAAGATCCTGTGTCTTGCTTTTTTTTCTTCCTATTCTTGGCATCCATGACATAGCTGTCTCTTAGAGAATTTTTGAGATTAAATTTTTGAAAACAAAACAAAACAAAACCTGCAGCTGCTATAAATCCTTCTGTTCTGGGTATTTTCATTTCATATTCAACCCACATTTACTTCTCGCATCCACCCCATGTCAGGTGTGGCACTGGGAAGTGGACAAAGAAGAGTAAGCTGTGGTTTCTGGCCTCAGGCACTCACTGTTTAGTAGAGGAGATGATGCATAGACCAATTCCTGCAGTGCAGAACGAGGGTGAAGACCTGGGTCTCTCTGGTGTGGTGGGAGAGGAGTGATTGCTTTGTGTGTATGGGCCAGAATGGGAAATAGAGAGAGGCTGAAGCGCAGTCTGAAAAATGAGCATGCCAGGCAAGGTAGTGAGGGGAAGGGTTTACACGTGCTTTGGTACGGTCAGAGTACAAGTGTTTGGGGGGTGAGGCCGGAGTGGCAGGGCAGGCCAGATCGTGAGGACTCCTGGTGCTAGGGGAGTGGCATGATTAGCTCTGTTTAGAAAGAGCACTTTAAAGGCAGCAGCATAGAGAAGGTGAAAGTGAAGGACTGTTCTAGCAACCCAGGTGAGGTGAACTCACACTTACAACCTATAGAAGTGGCACTTGGGATAGAGGAACCTGAATTAAGAAATATTTGAGAGGTGAATTTAATGGGAGATGTGGTGAGAGAGGAGCTGAGAATGGGTAAGTGAATGACTGGCAGTGTCATGAGTTGGGAGACTAAGAATAAAGGAGGAAGAGCAGTTTAGGGAGAGAAGAGAGTAAATTTGATTTTGAACAAACCATACAGGCAGTTGGAAATAAGGGTCTGGGAATTCACAGAACTGAGGCTAAAGACACAGATTTTGAAAGTCATCAGCACATGGTGACCCATATTGAGATAAATATGGTTCCAAGGCCAAATATATAGTGAGAATTCAAATTTACAATTATAGACAATTTTTTCTGACAATAATATGAAATCCAGCATATATCACAGTGTATAGATCAGTGCTTCTTAACCAAGTACAATTTCTGCCCACCAGGAGATCTTTAGCAAAGTCTGGAGACACTTTTTGTTTGTCAGAACTTGGCAGGGAGGAGTGGGCTGTTATTGGCATCCAGTAGGTAGCAACCAAGAATGCTGCACACCACCCTACAATGCATAGGACAGCTCCTTCAATAAAGAATTATCTGGGCCCCAAATAGTGCTAAGGTTGAGAAACTTGTTTCAGATAGGAAGTGCTCAATAATAACTTGCTAGAAGGAATGTTGCATCCAGAACCTTTGGAGCTACTCCGCAGGGCAGACATTACAATCAGATGTGTTGCAGAAGGCTGAACTTGGCTTCGCTTTACAGATTATTGAGTTTTTTTTTTTTTTTATATTTATAGGAGCTTTATTCATAATTGACAAAACTGGGAAGCAACTGAGATGTTCTTCAGCAGGTGAATGGATAAATAAAAGGTCACATCCAGACAATGGAATATTATTCAGCCCTGAAAAGAAATGAGCTATTAAGCCATGAGAAGACATGGAGGAACTTTAAATGCATATTACTAAGTCAAAGAAGCCAATCTGAAAAGTCCACATAATGTATGATTCCAACTCTATGACATTTGGGAAAAAGTACAACTATGGAGACAGTAAAAAGATAAGTGGTCATCAGGGGATAGAAGGGCAGGGAGGGATGAACAGGTAGAGCAGAGAGGATTTTTAGGGCAGAGAAAATACTGTATGATACTGCAGTGGTAGATAGATGTCATTACACATTTGTCCAAACCCACAGAATGTACACCACCAAAAGTGAACCCAAATTTAAACTATGGACATTGGGTGATAATGATGTTATCAATGTAGGTTCATCAATCATGATAAATGTACCATCTGGTGGGGGATGTTGATAGAGGGAGGCTGTGCACTTGTGGGGGTCGTTACACCACCAAAAGTGAACCCAAATTTAAACTATGGACATTGGGTGATAATGATGTTATCAATGTAGGTTCATCAATCGTGATAAATGTACCATCTGGTGGGGGATGTTGATAGAGGGAGGCTGTGCACTTGTGGGGGTCGGGGGGATACGGGAAATCTCTGTACCTTCCTCTCAATTTTTCTATGAATCTAAAACTGCTCTAAAAATATAAAGACTTTGAAAAAAATATTCAAAGAAAAAAGGAAAGCAAAGCTTGAGGAGTCTGGGCAAGATGCCCCAGAGTCTAAGGCAGGTGGATTATTTTTATTGCTTTTGTTTTTTGCCATAATTCCTAAGTAGGAGATTTGGGACCTCCCCATTTCTTCTTCAGTCAGAATCAGTTACTCATTTGGGGTCAGAATCACAATTCTGAGAATTTCCGAGCCTCCTTAGAAGCAACCTGTGTGACTTTGGACAAGCTGCTTAGCCTCTCTGAGCTTGTTTCCTTATCTGTAAGATGGAGTTTTAATCATGCCCATCACAGACAGTTGTGACAATTAAATGAAATGACATGCATGAGGAACCAAGTGCAGAACCTGAAATGTAGATATTTTTTATAAAATGTGATCCCCCCCAAACCAGATAATCTTTTGAGTACTTAAAGGCATAAAGAAGAATAGTTTCTAAGAGAGCATTATTCTGAAAAGACCGAATGTTAATCTCAAGCAGTAAATAAACATGATTTGACTTTTTGGAAAATGACTGGGAAATATTTATCAAGTAACTTATAAATGTATATGCCTTCCTCCTTTTGGGAGTTGATTCTAAGAAAATAATCCAAAAGACTGTAAAAGTTATATACAAGATATTTATTACAACTTTCCAAATCATTTTATGAGACCAGTATTACCCTGACACCAAAATCAAAGACATTAGAAGAAAACTATAGATCAATATACCTTATGAATACAAACACAAAAATCTTCAACAAAATGTTAGCAAGCCAAATTCTTGTATAACAAGGATTATATACCGTGACCAAGTGGGATTTATCCCAGAAATATAATGTTCAACATATGAAAATCAATCAACATAATACACCATGTTAATAGAATAGATGGGGGAAAATCCCTCTATGATTATCTCGATTGATGCAGAAAAAGCATTGGACAAAATCTAACACCTTTTCATTATAAAAACACTTAACAAACTAGAAATAATTTGTTCCTCAACTTGATAAAAGGCATCCACAAAAACGCCACAGCTAACATTATACATAATGGTAAGACTGAAAGCTTTCCCCTAAGATTGGGAACAAGACAATGTCTGGTCTCACCACTTCTATTTGACATTGTACTAGAAGTTCTAGCTAGCTAGGGCAATTAGGTGTCAAGACAAAGAAATAAGGCATCCAAACAGGAAATGAAGTAAACCTATATTTGCAGATAACACGATCTTTTATACATATAGAAAATCCTAAAGAATTAACAGAAAAAACTACTGGAGCTAATAGACAAGTTTAACAAAGTTGCAGGATAAATGATCAATATATACAAATCAGCTGTGTTTCTATACACTAACAATGAACAATTTGAAAATGAAATCATAGAAAAGTTGGATTTACAATAGCATCAAAGAGAATAAAGTACTTAGGAATATATTTAATAAAATAAATGCATGACTTGTACACTGAAAACTATAAAACACTGTTGAAATAAAGTTAAAATAAAAAACTGCTGTTTTTGCAGAAATGAATAAGCTGATCCTAAAATTCATATGGAAATGCAAGAGACCCAGAATAGACAAAACAATCTTGAAAAAGACAAAGTTGGAGGACTCACACTTCCCAACTTCAAAACTTAACTACAAAGCTACAGTAATGAAGACACTGTGATATGGAATTCTGAGTCTAGAAATAAACCCATGTCTATCTATGGCTAACTGGCTTTCAGCAAAGATACCAAGACCATTCAATGGGGGAAAGAACAGTCTTTTCAACTGCTAGGACAACTGGATATTTACCTGCAAAAGCATGAATTTGGACACCTACTTCACACCATACGCAAATTACTAAAATGCATCCAGAATCTAAAACTATAAAACTCTTGGAAGAAAACAAAGGTATAAATCCTTGTGATCTTGAACTAGGCAATGGTCTCTCAGATATAACACCTAAAGCACAAGAAGAAAATATAAGATTGGATTTAAAATTTAAAAGTCTTATGCATCAAAGGACACTATCAAGAAAGTGAAAGACAACCCACAGAGTGGGAGAAAATATTTGCAAATCATGTATCTAATAAGGATCTAGTATGCAGAATAAAGAACTTAAATATCAATAAGAAAAAGACAATCTAATTAAAAAATAAGCAAAAATGCTGAATAGACATTTCTCTGAAGAAAATACACAACTGGCCACTTAGCACATGAAAAGATGTTCAATGTTGCTAGTCATTAAGTAGATGCATATCAAAACCACAATGAGATACCACTTCATACCTACTATTATAGCTATAATTTGAAGAAAAAACAAACAGATAATAAGTGTGGGTGAGCATATGGAGAAATGAGAATCCTCATACACGCTGGGGGGAATGTAACATGCCGCAGCCACTTTGGAAAACAGGCAGTTCCTCAAAATGTTAAACATAGTTACCAATGACCCAACAATTCCACTCTTAGGTAAACACTCAGGATAAATGAAAACACATGGCCATACAAAAATCTGAATTCCAATGTTTAGAGTACCATTATGAAGGTACTTCAAAAAGTTTGTGTTAAACCAAGGTCAAGGGTTCGGATCCCTATACCGGCCAGCCACCAAAAAAAAAAAAGAACAAAAACAAAAACAACAACAAAAAGTTTGTGTTAAAATGGAATTGAAAGATAACAGAAATCTTTCCATGAACTTCTTGAAGACTTCTTGTATTTATAATGGCCAGAAAGTAAAAACCCAAATTTCCATCAACTGACGAATGGATAAACAAAATGAGGCACAACCACACAACAGAATATTACTCAGCCATTAAAAAAGAATTAAGTATTGATATATCTTACAATGTGGCTGAACCCTGAAAACAATAAGCAAAAGACACAGAAGGCTGCATATTTTATGATTCCATGTATATGAAATCTCTAAAGTAGGCAAGTCCAGAGAAGGGGAAAGATTATGGGGAGGGTGTGGGAGTGACTGCTAATTGGTATAAGGTTTAAAAAAAAATTTATTTATTTTTTGGCATACAGGCTGCCATGACATGGGGCTGGCAAGGGTTTGTTTTTTGTTTTAAAAAAGAAAAAACTTTCTAGAAAGTCTGTTATGAATTGCTTTTCCCAGTTATTCCAAAAGAGTTGATAAAAAGGATCTAATTAAACTGTTTTTTGGGGGCTGAGCCCGTGGTGCACTCGGGAGAGTGCTGCGCTGGGAGCACTGCAGCACTCCCGCCGCGGGTTTGGATCCTATATAGGGATGACCGGTGCGCTCACAGCGCTCACTGGCTGAGCGAGGTGCAGCTGGTCTCAAAAAAGGACAAAAAAAAAAAAAACTGTTTTATATTTTCAGGAATAAGAGTGACTATACTCTTTTATTAACCAGGTGGTAGCTTAATAAAATTTTTATAGAATTTTATTTATTTTTGCAGTTGTCTGGTATGGGGATCTGAACCCTTGACCTTGGTGTTATATCACCATGCTCTAATCAACTGAGCTAATCAGCCAATCCGTTTTTATAGAATTTTAAATGATTTATGTGTGCTTGTTTCTCCCCCCCCCCAGGTTTAAGAACACTGTACTGCAGCATTCTGTTTCCCCCCCTAAGTTTGCATGTTTGTTTCGTTGGCAACATTACACCAAATTACTAGCTTTCCAAAAAGTGTGGTACCATATACAATACTTTAGTATGACAGCAATTTTATTTGTTTTAAAACCAGACTCAGGTTGAATGGGACTTTTATTTAAGCTAAAATGTATGCTTTATGCATGTCTGTAAAACACTGATATCTTCGTATCACATTTCTTTTATTCTGTTTGATTATGCTCTTGATAAATTTACAGATCAAATACTGCAACTTCATGTTTCAATAAAAGTAAAAAAAAAAAAAAAAGAAGAAAAAAACTGGTCTTTTACTTTGTGGAATAGAACTACTTAGAACGATTCCATACATAGGATCGTCTTCCGGTGTCAACATAAAAGAAGTTGGAATTGTTAGAGCCTCTGGCTTTTATATCTACTTATCACACCACTACCAACTAAGTATAAAACATTAATACAAAATACTTTGAAATCCACAATCTAAAAAAAAGGGAAAAGTATACAAAAAGATCAAATATCATTAGGTAGGGCACTGAAATAACTGGGTGCATAATATTTTTTTAATTTTAATTTTTTAAATTTTATTTTGTTTTTTAAAAGATGACCGGTAAGGGGATCTTAACCCTTGACTTGGTGTTGTCAGCACCACGCTCAGCCAGTGGGCTAACCGGCCATTCAAACATAGGGATCCGAACCTGTGGCTTTGGTGTTATCAGCACCACACTCTCCCGAGTGAGCCACCGGCCGGCCCTCATGATATATTTTTTAAACCTTGGTTTTAGGTCAGCATAAATTTCCTTTTCCCCCGTTTCAGTAGCACTTCGTTTTAAGTTTAACACAGCGGGCCAGTAAAAGTATAGTATCTGTAGCATATGCATACAATATACGCAGAGGGTCCCGAAACTTCCGGATGACCGGCCCATCCCTTCCTCCATACCTAGCCTCGATATCCCAACGGTGTAGGCCGGGCAGTGCTGGAACCCCGGCCCTGGGAGCCCAGCCAGAGCCCCAGAGCGCAGCCGGGCGGTCCAGCTTACCGTACAGGGCCAGAATTCGGGCTGAGGGAGAGGCTCCGCTTCCCCGCCGGGCTATTACTGGTTTCCAGGCTGAGCCTTGTCATCTGCCTAGCACGTGGCGGAGGGGGCTGCAAAGACGGAGGACACAAGACCAAAAACCTCGGCTCTGAGACCCTGGGCCTCACTGGGGCCCATGGGGGGGTTTCTTTTTGTGGTGACAAAAAATGTTCTGGAGTTAGATAGGGGTGATGATTTGCACAACCCTGCGAATATACTAAAAAAAAATCCCACTGAATTTTACACTTTAAAACGATGAATTCTACAGTACATGAATTATATCTCACAACAAAACAAAAAAGATGTTTACATAACACTTAAAGTGGAAAACATCCTAATATCCAGGAAAAGGCGAATGCATTGAGATTCTGGAGACGACTGGACTATCTTGTCGAAAACGCTGATGCCACTGGTTTGTAAAGCCGAACGCAAATGGGCTCTAAGATAAGCTTTCCTATCCGTCAAAACTTAGTAGACACATGCACAATAACTGGAGAGAAACAGAAAAATGCAGGCGGGTTCAGTGTGTTTTGTTGCGCGCCACCCCCCACCCCCCCAACACCTTAAAGTTTTCTGTTAACACTTAAGAAATATTTCAAGACGGCAGGCTTTGTACTAATGCCCACCGTGAGCTGGTATTTTTAGCCTCATTTTACAAAGGAGAAACTGAGGCTTGGAGAGCTAACATCCAGAAAGACACAATCAGGGGTGGAAAGGAAACTGGGATTCCACCCCTGCAGGTCGGACCCCAGGGCTTGGTTAACCACAGGAAACCACCTCAACCATAACTTCCATTGTTATTTAAAGCCAGAAGGCTTTGGGGCTTTGGAATTCTGCTTCCTCCAGAAGTTGTACCACCAGTTTTTTTTTTTTTTTTTTTTTAAATTTCCTTCTTCTGGCGGTGCTGCTCGATTTACAAGACAATGTAGACCACCAAGGTGAAGAGTGCGTCACTGGGGAGACGAGTCTTCCAGAACCCTGAAGACCTAGTGTGCAAAAGCCGGCTTACACACACACACACACGCGGCTCGGCACGCAGGGGAACGCAGAAGACTCGGTCCCGACACCCCAGGCTTCCCCACTTGCTAGCGCGTGCGTTACCGGGAACAAGCGACCACCTCACTACGCCCCCTTCTGTGTCTGGCAGATACCATACGGACGGCATCCGGAAAACTTAATGCCTATAAAGCATTATTACCTAGCACTTACCAAGCGCTCAGTATGTGTTGCTGTTAAGTTGCCCCGTCAGGAAAAGTCAACCACAACGTGAATTTTACGGGGGAAAACGTTTCAAGGGCCGGCAACCCAGTCACTGCCAGGTGTTGGGTGGGACCTTCAGCATCGGGGCTTAGAAAAACCGCTCCTACCGAAGACGAGGCGACACTCGGGGCACCGCCCTCCCTTCCCGTGTTCACGGCCGCAGATCCCTGCTGACAGGACACGCCGGACCCACGCGCCCGCGGACGCCGCCCTCCCTCACAGGCCGAGCTCAGCGGCCCAGCCCCCCACCCACGCCGCGGTCGGCCGGCGTCCCACGTACTCGCGCCTCCCCGCCCCTCTCCCTGGCCTGTCCCCAGACGCCCCTATCCCACCCCGAGATCTGTGGCAGGAGCAGCAGCAGCCCTCGGACCGACGTCACGGACACCGCAGCCAGCACAGGCTCACCTGTCCAGAGGGTCCTTCCCGAACACCTCTTGGGCCCAGCTCGGCAGGAGCAGCAGCAAAGCGTGGAGAAACCCGGAAAGCCCAAGATGTAGCGTCAGCCAATGGGTGTGCCTATTTTTGTGTTTTCGCAGCCGATAGGGCTACGGCGGCCGCCCCTTCCTTCTCATTGGACGTGGCTTCTGTGTGTCATCGTCATAGGGGCGGTCTTACGGAGAGGGCGGGGAGTGGGGCTTCGGCTCCGCCCAGGCATGGAGGATCGGGCCGGCGCACTTGAGGGCGGGGCCGGGGCTGCGCGGGGAGTCGCGGAGCTCCTAGCCGGCCTCCTCCCGGGCGGTGGGTACCCTCTCTTCCCGCCGTCCGCTGGCCAGTCCCCGAACTCCCCTCGCCGCTCGCGGTCGCTAGCTAATCCGCGAACTAACACAGAGATTTGGGGAGGAGGAAAGATTGTGTTGTGGAAAGGGTGAAGGAAGCGTGAAATGAGGGAGAGTACAAGGAACAGGTGGTGACGTCTTCCGTAGTGACCTCAGGTGGCTGAGCTTGCCGACCGTAGACCTATCTGCGTGTGGCTCTAAGGTGTCGAGGAGCGTGCCCCGAACTGGGTTTTAGGAGGCCTTGGTTCTAGGTGTAGTTCTGTTTTCTACTTGCTGTGTGACTTAGGGCGAATTTCTTCCCTTCTCTGTGCCCTGATATTTTTCTGTCAAAATATCAAATGGAGGAAATGGAGGCCTGTGTGTAACGACCACTTGGCCAGAAGTGGCAGTTTTGTGAGGAGAGTTGGTTTCATACAGGCCAAGCTTGGTGGAGGCCACTAGCAAGCCCCATGTACTTTGTAACCTGTTAACCGAGGCGCCTGTGAGTGGCTGGACCCATTAGAAACTAGGTTGTGTGTTTTATCAATGGTACCCATGAGTGAAGGCATTTCTGTCTGTAACAAGGAAGGTAGAGTTTTGGCTGTCAACGAGCTTGCATATTTACAAGTGACTAGGTGGTGAAAGAAGTGAGAAGTGATTATAGTCAGAATAAAGGACGGCTTGGGCCAGCCCGGTGGCGCGCTGCTGCAGTGCGCCGCTTGGGAAGCGCGGCGGCGCTCCCGCCGAGGGTTCAGATCCCACATACAAGACCAGCCGCTCACTGGCTGAGCGAGGAGCGGGGGCAACACCGAGGGTTGCGATCCCGTTGCCGGTCCCGGTCCGGTGCGGGCGCGACACTGAGGGTTGAGATCCGTTGCCGGTCACGAAAAAAGACAAAAGGACAAAAAAAAAAAAAAAAAAAAGAATAAAGGACGGCTTCATGAAGCTTGAGAGGCCTCGGAGAGAAGGCAGAGAGAAATTCTAAGCCGAACAGACAACATGGCTGGAAGCCTGATGAAGGAATAGTTTCGTGGGATAGGAGGGGTGTCTTGGAAGCAAAACCAGCAAGGTGGGTTGGGGCTCGATAACACAGGGCCTCAAGTGCCAGGCTAAGAGGAGGCAGTGGAGGCTCTGAAGGTTGGAGAGTTGGGGAGTGAGAGGACTAGAGCTGTTCTTGGAGAAAATCACCTGGGCAGCACTGTAGAGGAAGCACTGTAGAGGAGATTGGAGAAGAAAGAATGTGTTAACTGGGAGATTTGTTAGGAGCTGATGGCAACAACAGGCCTTGTGAAAGGTGGTCCGGTGTGAACCAGGGTGGTGGCAGCTGAGATGGGGATGGAAGGGAGGGGAAGATGGGAGACACGTTTCAGAGAGAGAATCTGCCAAGACTTGAACTCTGTGGGAGGAGTTAAACAAGATTCTGTGCTGAAAAGCAGGGTTCACTGGAAGAAGCAGGGTGGAGGAGTTGGCTTGGGACTTGCTGAGTGAATGAATGGCAAACAAAAATGGCAAAAAAAAAAAAAGAAAGAGCCTGGGGCTCTATTGACTGCCCACTAAGGAACAGTGAGGTAGGTACTGAATGTGCCTTGGGGACCTGTAACAGACACACAGAGAAAAAATTAAATAACATTTGCAAGTCAATGCTTAAAGGAAGCTTGGCCTTGGTCAAGTGCTGTGGCAACTGAACCTCAGTTTCATCACAGGTAAAATGAGGATAAGATACTGAAGAAGGTTGTTGTGAGGAGTAAATGCTATGATGAAAAATCACCTCACCCAGTACTTGGTCTACAGCTCCTGTTGATTAAACACCTTCTATTGTGAATATAGCTTGGTATCTAGATGGTGCGACTTTAACCATCAAAAGTAAAAATAATTACTTTTTTCCATTTCATTGCCAGAATTTGAAGTCAAGGCAATTAAAAGTTTTTCTTTGAAATGGGATCTGGAATAACTCAACACTAAATTTGACAACCTAAAGAAGTATACCTTTCTAGCTCTTGCCATATGCTAGATTATTTTTCTCTCTTTTTTTAATTGAAACATAATTGGTTGTACATATCTGTGGGGTACTGTGGTGAGTATCAATACCTGTGTGCAATATGTGATGCTCAAATTAGGATAATTAGTATATTCAGCATTATACAATGTAATCATTTTTTGTGTCCCTTTGCCAATTTCTCAGTAACCCCCTCCCCCTTGCCCGTTCCCACCTCTGGCGACCTCAGTTCTCTACTTCTGAAAGTTCAGTGTATTCTTGTGATAATTATATCTTGTTCAGTGTATTCTTGTGATAATTAAAAATATCTTGTGATTTTTTTTGTCTTTTGTCTTTTTCCGTGTCCGGCAACGGATCGCAACCCTCAGTGTTGCCCCCGCACCGGACCGGGGACCGGCAACGGGACCGCAACCCTCGGCGTTGCTCCCACGCCTCGCCCAGCCGGTGAGCGGGAACCGGCCTGTACGTAGGATCCGAACCCTCGGGCGGGAGCGCCGCCGCACTTCCCAAGTGGTGCACCATCCAGTGCACCACCGGGCCGGCCCTATATATATATATTTTTTTTTAATTTATTTTTTTGCTCCCACTTACGAGTAAGGACATGTGGTATTTCTCTTTTTGTGCCTGCCTTATTTCACTTAGCAATTTCTCTAAGTTCATCCGTGTTGCTATGAATGGCAGACTTTCATTCTTTTTTGTCATATGCCAGATTTTTTCTAAACCCTTTCCATGTATTCTCTTAATTACAACAACTTTGTGAGGTAGGTACTGTTAATATCATGACGTTACTGATGAATTGTGTGACAAGAGAGGTTAAGTAACTTGTGCAGAGTCACACAGCAGGTGAGTGGCAGAGCCAGGACTCAAACCCAGGCAGTCTGGTTCCAGAGTTTGTGCTCTCAAGGCAAAAACTATCATAAGAGTTGAAAGACATATGCAAATTTGGTATAAAATATTTGCTAATCATATCATGGGAAAGGGCTAATTTTCCTAAGGTATAAAGTGCTCCTACAAATAAACTCAATAGAAAAATGAGGAATGGCTATAAACAAATATACAGAAAAGGAAATAAACACAAAATGATGCTCAACTCACTCAATATAAAGAAAATACAGTTTAAAACTCCTGTGACATATTCTTTTCATAATCAGCCATAATCCAGTGTTTGTTACTACAGTCTTCAGCAGGGGGATTAGTTCCAGGACCCCTGCGGATACCAAAATCTGAGGATGCTCACGTTCCTTATATAAAATGGCGAAGTATTTGTATATGACTGATAACCAAAAGAATCTGCTCTGACCAGGTCAGAGCACCTTGGGAGATTTGGGATAAGTCAGTAGTCACGTCTACCTGTCTTGGAGAACATTATGATAAGACCGTTTTTACTTAGAAGCAGATTTAATGGCACCAGAAAGTCATAAAATAACCTAGAATGCTTTTTGTAACCCTTATGTAACCTAGTAATCCCAAATCTACACGTTACGTACAACCAATAGGTAACCTGATAAAGTAATTAGGCAGGGCTGTTCTCTCTTTCTCCTTTGATCATTCCCCCTTCTTGTGATTATAAAATTCTAAGCTCTGCTGGCTCTCTTTGGAACACATTTCTCAGTGACCTGAGTATGCATCTCCCTGGCTACAGTCATAACATTGGCTTGGTAAATCCTTGCTATGTGTATTTGGCCTCAGTTTTTTTATTTTTTCGTTTATTAATTTTTTTTTTTTTTGACAGCTGGCAGGTATGGGGATCAAACTGTGGACTTTGGTATTATCAGCATCATGCTCTAACCAACTGAGCAACTTGCCAGTACCTACTCAGTTTCTTTTTAGGTCAACATAAACTATGCACATACTTGTGTATACCTTAAATAATCTCTAGATTACTTATAATACCTAATACAATGTAAATGGCGATGTAAACAGTTATTCGGTATTGGTTTTTATTTCTATTTTTAAAAAATTTTTTAATTTTTATTTTTTGAATATTTTCCACTTGCGATTGTTGAATCCAGGGATGTGGAACCTGCAGATATGGAGGGCCGACTGTACTCAGTGAGGCTCTCATAAATCTCTAAGGGAGACAATTTGGCAATATATCAATATTTATCAAAATTTAAAAATGCATATACCTTTGACCTAGTAATTACACTGCTGGGAATTTATACTAAAAGTATATTTGCTAGGCTGGCCAGTTAGCTCAATTGGTTAGAGCATGGTGCTGATAACACTAAGGTCCAGGGTTCAATCCCTGTACCAGCCAGCCCCCCCCAAAAAATATATGTGCGTGTGTATGTATATGTGTGTGTGTGTGTGTGTATGTACATATATTTGCTTATGTCCAAAGTGACTTAGGAGCATTGATTATCATAGTAAACGTTTAGAAGCAATTTTAATGTCCATTAGTAGGATACAGTTAAAAAAGAAGATGGTACATTGATGTTTTGGAATACAATGCAACTGTTAAAAAAAAAATGAGGAGGATCTTTATATACCGATGTAAAATTACCTCCAAGATAGATTCTTGGTGAAAAAAGCAAGGTGAAGAGCACCATGTAAAGTATTGTAATATATAGGGTGAAAAGTGTGCATGTGTGTGTGTACATGTGTGTGTCTCCCTGGAAGATACACAGGAAACTGATAATATCTGTTTACCTCTAGGGAAGGGATCTAGGTAGTTCGAAGACAGGGATGCGAGGGAGTTTTTCACTATATGCTTGGTTGTGCCTTTTGAACTCTGACTATGTATATTAACTATTAAAATATAAAATTTAAATGTTACTTTAAACAAATCAAAACATTCTGTACAGCAACCACCTGCAGAAGTTGTCCATTTTTTTTTTTTCCTTTTTGTCTTTTTTCGTGACCAGCAACGGATCGCAACCCTCCGTGTTGCTCCCACGCCTAGCTCAGCCAGTGAGTGGCCGGTCTGTATGTGGGATCTGAACCCTCGGCGGGAGCGCCGCCGCGCTTCCCAAGCGGCGCACTGTAGCAGTGCGCCACCGGGCCAGCCCAAGAAGTTGTCCATTTTAAGAGGTGACTTGTACATGTGTTGGTAAAGGACCTAGGATGCCTGTCAAATCCCATCATGGAGACAATAATCCAAAATATAATCAATACAAGAGAAATGTAATTAAATTAGCATGTCCATTGTGTGGTAACAGTTCACCTACAGCCCAGAAAAAGGATCCTTTTCATTAGAATTTGTCAATATTTATTTGGTAGTTTCCAAGGGAGGTAAGTGGCTTGGTCACTGGAAATCTGGATCCAGAATAATTCTCTAGTCTGTTCCCTAAGCTGAATGAAATATCCCACATAACTCTTCAAACCCCATTGTATGATTGATTACATGTTCACCAAAGTGCTGATGACTGACTCCACTACCATGATTTTGGAAAAGAGGGAGCCCTGGGTATGGGCAAGAACATTCTAGGCAACAGGAAGTTATATATCCCAGAAGTAATTAACCTATCATGTTGGTATTCTATGTACATGAGTAGACTTTAAGCGGTTTTCAGTTATATATTATATAACTGATAATATAAAATGCTGGAACCTGCAAACTCAAGGGTAAGACTTGTGCTTCTAAAATACTCTTAGCTGGTTAGCAGCCTGACCAATTTAACAATTAATAATGCATGATTCATGCAGAAACATGAAACAGAATTCGTGTGAAGAAAAAGAAAAGCACAAAGCAAAAATATACCCAAACTACTCGTTATAAATTTATCCCTCTTTTTTTTTTTCTTTTTTTGTCTTTTTTCGTGACCGGCAACGGATCACAACCCTCAGTGTCGCACCCGTACCGGACCGGGACTGGCAACGGCAACGGGATCGCAACCCTCGGTGTTGCGCCCGCACCTCGCTCAGCCAGTGAGCAGCCGGTCTGTATGTGGGATCCGAACCCTCGGCGGGAGCGCCGCCGCGCTTCCCAAGCGGCACACTGTAGCAGTGCGCCACCGGGCCAGCCCCTAAATTTATCCCTCTTAAAAACCACTGTTAATATCTGATGTCTTTTCTCCTAAGCATTCTAAGCATTTTTCTAAGCAATTGTAGTTGTTTATATACTGTATTTCATTAATTCTTTTAAAAAATACTCACTGAACACTTGGAGTGCCAGGTCTATTCTATGTGCTGGGTACGTAGTTGTATTTTCTTTTTTAAACTAAGAAAATTATTTTTCAAACTGAAAGAAAGTGAGCTGAGATGCCAGGTACCGTTCAAGCTTTATTAAAGGAAAAGAATCTGTCGGGTTGTGCCCAAAGTGGGAGGCAGTCCATGGCTGCCCTCAAAATGGAGGACAGCACTAGATGTGTGGGGGTGAGAGAGCTTGTATGGACTGATACAATCAAGGAGGGGCATTATGCTAATGTGGATCGAGATGGAGAACTGCGCCCTTGCAGAAGCAAAAGGGGTTTCTGTTTAAGTTAGGAGGCTTCTCGTAAAGGGAATGGGGGAGTGGCTTGGTGGTGGAGTGGAAGAGGAGGCCGGTGGCTATCTTGTGCTTATTTTGTGCAAAATGGCACTGTTCACGTCCCAAATCCATCAGAAACAATCACAAACTAATAGAAAAGTTCCAACTACAGAACTTCTTTTAAATTTTTTCCATGAAAGTAACTACTGACCTGATGCCATCACTCTGCAATACTTTTAGTTTATATTTTCTACAAACAGGGGCATTTGCTGATGTGTCCAAAGTATAATGTTCAAAATCAAGAAACTAACACTAATAAACTACTACCATCCAATCCTCAGCCCCATTCAAGTATCACCCATTGTCCTCAAATTTTCTTTATGGCAAAGGCTCCAGTTATGAATTACATGTTGCATGTTTCTTAAGAATCCTTCAGTCTCAAAGAGCTCTTGTCTGTCTTTGATTTTCATGACCTTGCCACTTTTTTCCCCCTTTATACTTCCGCTAGAGACCTTGCCATTTTTGAAGATTACAGGCTAGTTAATTTGTAGAATGTTCCTCAATTTGGGTTTGTTTGATGCTCTCTCGTGATTAGATTCAGACCGCATCTTCGTTAGGAAAATCTTAGAAATGACACTGCGGTCTTCTCATTGCATTCTATCGAGTGGCACATGACTCTGTCCCATAACGAATCATGTTAACATTGACTTCTTTCTTAAGGTTATGTTCGGCCAGGCTTCTCCAATGTAAAGTTACTTTTTTCTATTTTTTTTTCTTTAAAATTTAAAAAACTTTTGAAATACAGACTCACAGAAAATTGCAAAAATAGTGCAGAGAGGTCCCCTGAACCCTTTATATAACTTCCCCAATGGTAATATCTTACCTAACTATAGTACAACATTACCTTCTTTTTGCAATTTTTTCTTTTCTTTCTTTCTATTCCTTTCTTTTCTTTTTTTTTTTTTTTTTGCTTCTGGCTGTATGGGGATCTGAACATTTGACCTTGATGTTATAATACTGTGTTCTAACCAACTGAATTAACTGGCCAGCTCTCTTTTTGGTAATTTTATAAGTGTTTGTGAGGCTATGTAAATATTCTATTCCTCATCAAACATTCAGCTTATTCATTTATTTGTTTATGGACATGGTTTTCTCTGTTATTCATTGGATTAAATCCTTTTTTATCATTATTTATTTGGATGCTCAAATGGTCTCAGTTTGGCCAGTCAAAGCCCCTTCAAACTGGCTTCTGTGTCCTTTGGGCATGTGTTCTCATCATTCTTTGAGCATTTCCTTGCTTTCTGGCAAAAGATATTCAGGCTCTTCTTGCATTTTCCCTGGCCTAGCCATGATATGAGTCATTTCTTTAAGGAGTCCTAGGCCCATTTAATGGAGATTGGTATTTAGCAGCCAAGATCTGAGTGCTATGTGTGCTCCTTGCTATTAGGGTGTCCCTGTTCCAAGGCCCTCTTAGTGATTACATTTGGGAATATACATCTACACACTCCCACACACAACACACATACATTTATATCTATATTCATTTGTACATCTATCTATTGTCTATCTATCTTGAAAACCATGAGTTCATACCAGTACCTCTGATTCCAATCCTGTCACTAAAGGGATGATTCTAGTTTTTTCCCTTTCCATATTGTATTTCCCTTCTCCAACATTGAAGTTCCCATTCTCTTTAATTTGTTAATCCCCCTGCCTGTAGCAGTCTCCTGTCTCTGCCCCCACACCCTCCCCAATGCAGATGCCCTCCTTACCCCACTCAGGCACTGAAAACATGTGCTGGGCCATGCCCTCCACCTCCAACCTCTACCCATGAGGATGCCATCCTCACTCCTCCTGGGCTCCAACATTCCATGTGGAAATAGAAATGCAGATGCCCTCCTTACCCCACTCAGGCACTGAAAACATGTGCTGGGCCATGCCCTCCACTTCCAACCTCTACCCATGAGGATGCCATCCTCACTCCTCCTGGGCTCCAACATTCCATGTGGAAATAGAGTTTTGAACAAGATAGAAATTCCTTGCTTTCAAGGAGCTTAAATTCTAATGGTGGGGAAGGGAGGACAAAGAACTAAAAAGAAAATAATGAAAAGTGCCGTGATAAAACAGGATGATGTGGTAAGAAGTGACTGGGGTGCTACTTTGGGTGGGGTGATGTGTTGGCTATTCTTTCTTTGTGTTTCCCCTGCCCCCATCTACTCTCTACCCATCTTTGGCCTGCTGTATACATCTACAAAATCTACCTTGGCTCCTTTGCTGCCAACTTTCTGGTTAAGTTCAACCAATGGGAGGCTAGTAGATAGGTGAGTGGGAGGAGAGAGAAATGAGGGTTTTGCTTGCTCCCTTCCTGTTTGGGGATGTGTTTTCTGGCAGTGGTCTCTCTTCCAGGCCCCAGAAATTCCATTTCTTTCCTTTGTTCCTTCAAGCCTCCTAGTGGTAATAGCTTCCCGCTCTTGCTAGCTCCTGGGTGTCCCAAAGGTCTTGTTTCCCTTTACCTTGCCTGAACCTCTGCTAGTAGTTCCTTCATGAAAGTCTCCTGAACCATCTGTGTTGAATTCTATTTCAGGAAGGGGCTCTTTGAGGAAATCACTTTTTTTTGTTTGCTTGTTTAAACAATTTATTATGAACAGTTTTTTTTTCAGGTCAATACATATTCTTATGCAATATGACTTTCAAAAGCAGTCTGATTAGTTAAAAAGGAAACATTAGCCAGGCTTGTCTTTGTGGATCTGAGTGCAGAATGGATTACCCTCTTGTTCTTCCCTGACCTGATGGTTAAGTATCTGAAGTTGTACATTAAAGGGAGTGTGTGCGCATTGCTGTGACTCGACCTCCCCAGGCGTCTAGATTACCCAAGTAATGCCATTTTTGGTTTTTTTATAGTCCAGGACTGTATTTCCTTCATCAGGATTTATCCTCAGCTGTGCATTTCTCCACTCCCTGCTGCAGGGAAGGGTCTCAGTCATTAGGAATCAGAGGCCTTTCTTGGACTCAGAGACAAGCCATTGCAGGGGTTGGTGCCAAGAATTGTGCTTCTATTTGGAGGATTCTTCAAATAATTAAAAAAACTTTCCCCCACTCTTTGTGCAAATGTGGGGTTTTCTTCCAAGAATGGTCTAGACTAGAGAATGAGGAGGGACTCACAGGAAGAGTACCTTGCTGTAGTTTTCATTAGCATCATTCATTTCCTCAGCAAGACAGAAGAACATTAAAAGGATGTGCATTGTTTTCCTGGACTGACTTTATTGGTGTCAACAGCTTTATTAACATAAAAAGCTACATAGATTGAGAGAAGGGAAAAAAATCCTGCAGAATAAGAGCAGGGAAAAGAATTGAAGCATGTAGTTGTTCAAACCTTACCGCTTCCCTTGTTTCTTCTGCATTAGAATTTTTGCTTAACATTGATAGGAGGATTTCCCTTAGGGGACATGATGGAGTGGAGAAGAATCCTGCCCTAGATAACTACAGCAGGACTTGAAGCCAACTTAATTCATGGGTGTGTGCAGGTGCCTGGGTGTTTTTTTTTTTTTACAAATAGACTAGAGAATCATGCAATGCTGCCAGCATTAGACACAATCCTGGACCACAAGTCTGCATACTCCTTTGCAGCTGGTCCTGTGATGGCAGAACCTTTCATCTCACCTTTATTGTTTACTATGACCCCTGCATTATCTTCAAAATAAAGAAACATGCCATGTTATCTTCGGTATGACTTTTGTTGTCGAATTACCACTGCTGGATGTACCTTCTTTCTGAGCTCTGGTTTGCCTTTCTTGACTGTGGCCATCACCATGTCACCCCCACCAGTGGTGGGAAGTCTGTTCAGGCATCCCTTGATTCCCTTCACAGAGATGATATACAGATTTTTGGCTCCTGTGTTGTCAGCACAGTGGATCATGGCTCCCACTGGAAGACCCAGGGAAATCCGGAATTTCCATCCAGAGGATATGGACTCACCATGTCCTCGCATCAACATCTTGGATGCCAGAAAGGGAGAGAAAGAAAGCCCTGGGTTTTTTAAAAAAAAAATCTGGGAATGTTGTTCCTGGCCCCAGAAGGGCATAGGGATTGGGATGAGCCTCTCTGTTGTGTTTTCTGGGATCGCATTTGTATAAAATTAGGTAACAAGTAGGCTAGAGTAAGGACCCTCTTCCTTACATTAAATTTAAATTGTGTCTCCCACCCCCACCCCCATATCTCAGGTGAGTCAAAACCTATGGGCTAATCTTCACAAAATCAATTTCTTCCTTGTTCTGTCCCAAATTCGACTACCTAGTCCTCTGTTATGCATTAAAGGAGGTAATTTGAGGGACTTGTGAACCTAGCTTTTGAGATTAGAAAAGTATTGCACTTTGTATAAATGAGACAACTTATTTGAAAGTGTTTTGTATATTGGAAAGAAGACACTTTATAAATATTGCTTATTACTGTTAACCATCACCCAAAATACAGCCTAAAGGTTAAAGCTGTGTGATGTGGAGCAGTCAGCCTGTGTTCAAATTCCTGTGCCTTCACAGTTTAGCTGTGGAACTTTGGGCATGTTACTTGACCTTTCTGAGCCTCAGTTTTGCCATCTAAGAAATGAGGATAATAAGAGTATCCATCTCAATGTGAGGATTATATGTACTTGGATCATGCAAAGCACTTAGAACCGTCCCTGACCCACAGTGAGCACTTGAGACCTCAGTGAAACTGAACCCAAAAGTCTGCATGATCACCTTCCTCCACAGACATAGTGGAAATCCCAGCAGCTTAGCTGCATCTCCTTGAGCAAAAGCTGCAAAGGTAACAGAGAATTGCAGAAGGAGATTTTCTAGGCATCTGTTTTCCCATTCTGAGGCATAAGTGTGATTTCTTCTCTCCTTAAAAGGCAGCTCCTTCATCCTCGCCCGCCTGATCCCCGCCCATCACACCAGGCTGGGCGCCCACAACAAAGCTGCCTCCATTTGCTAGGGCGGGGTCAGAGAGGGCCGGCATAGTGATGGCAGGCCAGTCATCTCTGTCTGACGTAGCTCCCCGCTGGG
>NW_007726212.1:225340-246441 GCF_000696425.1 Galeopterus variegatus | reverse complement strand
ATATTGACAAAATAAAAAATTTAAAAAAAAGGCAGCTCCTTCAAACAAGGCTAAGATTCAGCCATGATGTGTTCCTGTTGCCGAAGCTTTAACTACCTCATTTTACAGTGGAGGTTTCAGGAAAATAAGCTTCTTTTTCTGTAAATGGCTTCTTCCCGTTGTACCTCTGTGGACAGTGTCTAGGGTTGGCTCATTTTCTCAAACCAAATAAACATTTGTTCCCACTAGCCCTATGGTGCTGTGCCACCATTAATGAGCTGCAGTGTTGCCCATTGCTGCAGGACTCATTAGAGAAGCCCTGATAGAGTTCTGTTTATTGCCAGGGGAGGTGTCAGAGGCAGAGAAAGCACAGCTGGGGCTTCCAGCCCCCAGCAGATCATGTAGTGCAAGCAGCCAGAGCAATCAGTCTTGTGAAGTCAGGACATAAATTCCAAGAGGAGTAAAAATGGGTGAGATAAAGGATTTGGGATCTGTGATTTAGAGTCATTTTCAGGTTTCTGAAATTTTGAGTAAGTTAAGGTAATAAAGTAGTGCAATTTAAAGCACACTTCCGGAGGGGGTAGCAATTTGAGCAATGCTCTAGTAAGGAACAAGCTAAGCTCTGAGCTGGTTTCTTTGTCAGAGACTGTGCTCTCTGGTGCTCTGTAAATATGCGTTGTCAGTGTTGCAGATTGGCTGAGCCATTGGGGAGATCATCAGAACGAATAGGGTCTATCATAGTGCAACATGCACAGAATGTATGTTCGCACAAAATCCATTGGCCTCTTAACTATATAACACCAAACCAGTCTCTGCAAACACGCTGAGATTGTGCACAGCCAGTTGTTCAGCAGAGAATACTGAATGTATATAGAACATGAGATTGCTACAGAAATAGGGGCTTCTCAGAACTTGCTTGTGGCAGGCTGGACTATCACAAAACATTTGTAGGTGCTGGTTTTAGATGAAGTTGCCTTTGGCTGGATGGATCTGTATTAGTTTGCTAGGACTGCCATAACAAAATACCACAGACTAGGTGGCTTTAAACAACAGAAATTTATTTTCTCACAGTTCAGGAGGCTAGAAGTCCAAGATCCAGGTTTCAATGGGTTTGGTTTCTTCTGAGGCCTCTCTCCTTGGCTTGTAGATGGCTTTTCCTCTGTGTGCAAACATCCCTGGTGTCCAAATTTCCTCTTCCTATGAGGACACCAGTCAAATTGGATTAGGACCCAGCCTGATGACTTCCTTTTAACTTAATCATCTCTTTAAAGGCTCTATCTCCTAATACAGTCATATTATGAAGTACTAGGAGTTAGGGTTTGAATTTTGGGGGGGATACAATTTAGCCCATAATATAATTCAATAAGTAAATATTTTGCAAATAATGGGAGATGGGGTTCTCACTGTTGCAGAAGGGAGCTATACACTAGAAAGATAGAAAACTAGGTTGGAATTGAGGTACTAATATGAAATAAAGGAAATACACACACAAATACAGATGTAAATGTGTGTATGTACATATGTATGTATTTCCTATCTCTGGCCACTGAGAGGGCTCAGGAGCAGCCAGCACCCAATAGTAATAAGCACAACTAGTGTTCAGATCTTGGTACCAAAATACTATTTTCTACCAGAAGGAACCAGGTTTTGTATTGTTGTTGTTTTTGTGAGAAATGGCTGATTACAGAGTTAGGGCTGAGAAAGTCTAAGATGAATCTGGAATATCCAATTTGAAGGGGCTCCTTCTGGCCAAATCTGGGACTATTTGAGCATTGGAATGAATAATATTAGTAATGGATTATAACCCATTGAATAAATAGAAATCATCAAGTCCATACTGATATAACTAAATGAATAGATAAGTAGGAAGATAAAACTTTTTCTTATAGTAGAATGTCAATGAATAAATGGAGAAGGGATGATTGAGTTAGAAAATTACTATTCAGCAATCATCATAGTGATGTCAGAGGAGAGGGTCTTGGAGGCCCGATAGTCAACCTCAACCCACCCTGTCCTCTTACCAGGTTCTTGACTCCACCACAGGAAAGAATTCAAGAACAGAGTCGCAGTAGAAAGTGAGAACAGGTTTAATATGACAAATAAGAGATACAGATTTCACAGAGAGAGTGCAGCATAGCTCCAGTGACTGAACAGCACCAACACCAAGTTTAACACAAAAGTAAGAAATACACACTTAAAGTTTAGGAGAGAGTACAGGCTGGCCTAAGAGAGTGAGCAGCTACCTGCTAAAAGTAAGCTTTAACACAAAAGTAAAGCATACACACCTCAGCTGGTGAAGTGCAGATTGGCCCCAGGAAAGTGAGCAACAGTCCCACTTCTGCTGGGATTCAGCTTTTATAGTTTTGCTATCGAATTCATATTCATGCTATCTAATTAATATTCAGTTAAGGGGGTGGTTCCCTGTTAAGTCACACAGTCTTACACATGCTTATTTGGTCTCTTTTTGGAGCATGTTCATTCATCAAATCCTATCACATGCACTGAATGTACTCAAGAATATTCTGTGCTCTTTGGCACTTCTAGTGGAAGGTCATTCAAGGGATAAAGTCCACTTTAAAGAGCTTGCTTGATTACCAGGGTCATATAACCCTTCTCTACTGAGCATGCCCAGCCACTGGATTTGCATAAGCCAGCCCCTTGCAGTCTCAATTTCCCTGTGTTAGTGCCAAAAATAGGTCTAACAAGCAACAGTAACTTTCCTCTAGAGAAGGGCCTAAAGGAAGAGCTTGAGACCTTAGCGAGTGTTTTGAAACCCAGAGGTGTGTCCTGAAACACCAACCCAGGGAAACTGAGCACCTCCTATCTCAATAGTAATAATTAACTCAGCAAAGAAACATCAATGGATGCTGAAACTAGAGGGCAAGCGTTTGATGATGTAAGGATATATACATACTGTAATTTCAAAATATCTCCTAAAAACACTTTGTAATTACAAAGAGGAAAAGAGTTACTATACAGTGAAGAAGGCCGGCAGATACCACCTTAATCAAGTGATCAAAGTTGATATCACCAGTAATGACACAAATCTAGATTGGGTACCATCTGACGGGATGCATTGAGAAGAACACAGCATCACTTTTGTAATATTCCTGCTAAAACATATAACCTAAATCTAACCATCAAGAAACATCAGACTTACTTATACCTTGAGATGTCACTCAAGGGACATTCTACAAAATAACTGTCCTGTAATCTTCAAATGTTTCAAAATCATGGAAGACAAGGAAAGTCTAAGGGAATTTTCCAAATTGAAGGAGACTAAAGAGACATGACAACTTAATGCAACATGTCATCTGAATTGGATCTTTTTTTCTCTTTGGGAGCCAGTACATGGATCCAGATCCTTGACCCTGGTGTTATAACAACATGCTCTAACCAACTGAGCTAAGCAGCTGGCCTGGGTCTTTTTGTTTTCTAGAGGATGTTATTGGAACAATATGCAAAACTTGAATAGGACTCTAAATTAGATGGTGATAATCTATATTGTTAATTTTCTGATTTTGATACTTGTATTTTGGTTATGTAGTGAATGTCCTTGTTTATAAGAATTACACATTAAGGTGTTTAAGTGTGATGGGGCATCATGTTGGCAACTTATTTCCACATGGTTCAGGAAAACACGGGTTCTTTATTCTAGTCTTGCAAATTTCTTTACATTTAAAATTATTTCAAAGCTACAAAATTGAGCAAAAAAATGAAGATAAAATAAAGATAATTTTATTGGACAAACAAAAACTGAGAGTTCACTACTAGCAAACCCACTAAAGGAAATTCTAAAGCACATTTTCTTTAAAATAGAATGAAAATGATCTCAGATGAAAAGCTGGAGATGAGTGAAGGAATAAAGAACAAAGTAAGGGGTAAATAAATGGGTTATGTAGAAGAACACCCACTGTAGAGTTTTAAAATAAAATACATGACAATAATAACATACAAGTTGGGAGTGGGATACATGGAGTTAAATATTCTAAGATTTTCTTGCATTTTCTGGGAGGAGTAGATGTACTGATTACATTAGATTTTGATAAGTATGCATATTGTGATTTTTAATGTACACACTAAAAGAATAGAAAAAGAATATATAACTTCAAAGAGGGTAAGAGAATAAAATAAGAAAACGCTCAATTGATTCAGAAGACAAAAAGTAGAGAAAAAGGAACATAAAACAAATGAAACAAATAGAAATAATAATAGTAATATAATAGATTTTAATCTAAATGTATTAGAATTTAAATTAACTGTATGTAGACTAAATGCTTCAGTTAAAAGACAGAGATTGTCAGACTGAGTACAAAACAAAACAAAACAAAACCCCACTATCTGCTATTTAAAAGAGACACATCTAAAACATAAGGATATAAAAAGTTTGAGAGTCAAAAGAGAGTAAAAGTGTAGCATGTTAATAAGAAGAGACAGTTGTGGCTATGTTAGTATTAGACAATATAGATTTTAAAGCAAAAAGCATAACTAAAAATTAAATAGTAACTTCTTAATGATTACAGGCTCAATTCACCAGGATGATCCAATAAATCTACATTTGGATGTACCTAATAAGTATGGCTTAAGATATGTAAAACAAAAATTGACAGAACTACATGGAGAAACCAGCAAATCCTAACAATGGAATGTTTTAACATACGTCTCTCAGTAAGTTATTGGACAAATAGACAAAAATCAGTAAGCACATGGAAGATTTGAACAATATGATGAGCAAACTTAATAGACTTATCAACATATAATACATTGTATCCAATTACTGCAGAGTACATATTCTTTTCAAGACCAAGTAATATTTATAAAACTTAAATATATGCTGGGCTATTTAAAGCAATTCTTGACAAATTTAAAATGATTAAAGTCATAGAGTGTGTGTTTTGGGACCACAATGCAATTATACCAGAAATCAATAATAGAAAGATAATTAGAAAATAGATCCTCTTTGTGTGTGCAAATTGTATTCATCAGCTTTAGTTAGGTTATCCTGCAAACAAACAACCTCAGACTTTCTCTGACTTACAATACATGTTTGTTTCTCATTCATGTTAATGTTGTCACTGTTGCAGCCCTGCTCCCAGCAATGGGTTAGCTTCAGGTCTGCTTTCTTTGTCTTTTTATTTTGGGTCACATGTTGAAGGAGCAACCACCACACAGGACATGTCTTTCTCATGGTAGGAGGCACTGAAGTGCAAAAGGCCTGGCCAAAACATACAATCAAGTGTAAAGCACTGCTCCAATATGTTACACATCTACTCACAGTCTATTGGCCTAGGAAAAACACATGGCTGAATCCAAAGTCAATGGGGTGCACAATGTGTAATACTACTATAGTAAGGAAGGAGTGAATAATTGAGAAAAATAATATGATCTATGACTTAAATTAAGAAATATGTTTTCACCCGCATTTGTATAGTGGTGAGTAAAAAAAAAGAAAAAAGAAATAAGTTTCTAAATAACCTATGGGTCAAGGAAGAAATCACAATGGAAATTAGAAAAAAATTTGAATTAATGAAACAACATATTAAAACTCTGGTATGCAGCTAAAGCAGTTCTTAGAGGAAAATTTATACTTAAATGCATATGTTAAAAATGAAGGAAGAGTGAGAATTAATGGGATAAGCATTGATTTGAGGAAGTGAGGAAATGAACTAGTCTACAGTGGTAGTGTCTTGGGAGGGGCACTGAGTGGCTGGGGACAGAAGTAGAAAGGAGAATTCTTTTTCACTCTGTATCTTTTTATATTTTATACAATATATACTTATAATTTAGTTTTAGGAAGCACAGTTTTGAATATGGCTTGGACAGAAGTAGAAAGGAGAATTCTTTTTCACTCTGTATCTTTTTATATTTTATACAATATATCCTTATAATTTAGTTTTAGGAAGCACAGTTTTGAATATGGCTTATGATGTGTCCTTTTCTTGTATATATTTGTTTTGAGGGGCGTGAAAGGAAAAAGAGAAAAAGTAAAAACAGACAAGTTTAGGAATGAGAAGGGAAATGTACCATAGTCAGAAAAAGAAAAAGATGAAAATAATTTTAAGAGTCTGCAACATACAGTTCTATGGCAGCAAATTTAGAGTTCCAGAGAAAATGAATTATTTCTATCAAAATACAAACCATCAAATTTGACCCAAGAGGAAATGAAAAACCAGAATAGATTATTTACCATAGAAGAAATTGGAAAAATGATTGAAAATCTACCATTAAAAAAAGGGGACCAACTAGATTCGGAGCTGGATTTTATCTGACTTTAAAGAATGGATACTTCTGAAATTGTTCACAATATTGTAGGCTGTAGGAAAAATTGAAATTCTCTAAATTGTTTTACAAAGTCAGCATAACCTTACAACCCAACCTTATTAAAGTAGTACAAAAATAGGGAGAATTATAGAACAATCTCACTAATGAATATATTTTTTCAGAAATTCTAAATGAAATACCAGCAAATAGTATCTAGTGAAAAGAGCCTCGCAATATTAAAAAAAAAAAAAAAACAACTTCAATATACCAGAACAGGAAGGCTTTGTTGAGGTGACTCAATGTCAGAACATTTCTTAAGAAAATCCTTGATTTAAATAATGGAGAAAAAACATACGATCACATCAATAGATGCTAAAAAGGCATTTGATAAAATTCATCTAATTCCTAACAAAAACTCTACAAAAACAATAATAAAAGGAAACAACTTAAATATGTCAAAAGCTGTTTACACTAAAGTATCAGCAAATATTATTCTACATGATAAAACATGAAAACAATTTCCATTAAAATCACCATTATTTTTTTTTTATTTTTTATTTTTTTCCTTTTTTTGTCTTTTTCGTGACCGGTAACGGGATCGCAACCCTCGGTGTCGTGCCAGCACCGCGCTCAACCAGTGAGGAGACCAGTCTCTATATGGGATCCAAACCCTTGACGGGAGCGCTGCCGCGCTCCCAAGTGCCGCACTCTACCGAGTGCGCCACCGGGCCGGCCCTAAAATCACCATTATAATTGGACTGGCAAATTAGAAAAGAGACAAGCTAATCTTTTTTTCCCTGATGACATGATTATATAGCTAGAAAAACTGAGACTCTAATTAGCAAATATTATTCTACATGATAAAACATGAAAACAATTTCCATTAAAATCACCATTATTTTATTTTTATTTTTTATTTTTTTCCTTTTTTTGTCTTTTTCGTGACCGGTAACGGGATCGCAACCCTCGGTGTCGCGCCGGCACCGCGCTCAACCAGTGAGGAGACCAGTCTCTATATGGGATCCAAACCCTTGACGGGAGCGCTGCCGCGCTCCCAAGTGCCGCACTCTACCGAGTGCGCCACCGGGCCGGCCCTAAAATCACCATTATAATTGGACTGGCAAATTAGAGAAGAGACAAGCTAATCTTTTTTTCCCTGATGACATGATTATATAGCTAGAAAAACTGAGACTCTAATTAAAAAAAAGAGGTATCAGAATTAATAAGAATTTGATAATAGGAATGGATTTTAAATAAGTCTAAAGACTAAGAACTTTTTTCTGTTAAATGTGAAAATGAGAAAAAGTATTGCATTTTCAATAGCAACAAAACTGGTCAAATACTTGGATATAAATTTAGCAAAACACAGGACCTATATAAAGAAAACTATAAAATATTATAATAAAAACACAAATGGAGATCTGAATGGCAAAGGCATACCATATTCTTGGATATGGAGACAATATTTAAAATGTCAGTTCTTGACAAAATAACATATATATATAATACAATTCCACTTAGAGTGCTTATAGAGTTTTTCTAAATTAGATAAAATAAACTTTACACAAAGAATAATTTAGATGACATGAAAAAAAGAATATCAAATATCAGAACTTATTGGTATAGGAATCATTAGATAGAGCAGTGAAACAGAATTGAGAACCCAGAATTGGCACACATAAGAGGTTAATATATGATAAAGGAGGCATTTGAATTTAGTAGATAAAAGATGAACTACTTTTTAAATGATATTGGTTTGGGGAGAAACTCAAGATGGCAGAATAGATGGTCTCCAGTGTCACTCTCTCCCACAATCAATCAATTTACAGCTATTAAAAAAGCAATGACTGCCAAGCTGAGGCTGCTAGAGCTCAGGGGAAAAGGAGGAGAGACCTACGAAGTTTGTGAAGGTGGGAGAAGCTGTGATGAGAGAAAGAAGGGACCGCTAGACTGTTTGGAGCCCTGGCCATTTCAAAGCTGGCCCTGGGGAGCACATAGAGCAAAAGCTGTCAAAGACCACAGCTGTGCCCTTTGTGTGAAGTTGCTTGAAGGCTGCAGGGGAGAGGAGGGCCTTGGTGGACCCCAGGCCAGCAAAACCACTGACAGCGTTCCTGTGGACCCACATAGGAGTGAGGGGCCACAGACAACTGAAAAAAGGAGCCACTGAAGGCTGGTGAGTTATCGCAAGGGACTGGTGCACAGCTCGACCCATGGGAAATGCTTGGAGTGTGATGGGGGAGAAGGGCCCACTAGGGGAACCCATGATCCATCCACAGCATGGATCCAATCAGCATAGGCCCACTCAGTGGAGACTGGCCAGGAAAACAGAACTACAGGGGGTGCAGTTCACTGAAGACTCAGGCCCAGACCAGAGTTTCCACACAACCCAGATGTACTGGACCTCACAAGACCCAGAAGTGCTTACAAAGTCAACCATTAAAACCTGAGCTGCACAAAAAGCTTTCCACAGGGAATCAGCAGCCAAGCAGCAATTTAGCTCAACAGAGCTCAAGCGCTGGTCCCCACAGGAAGTTCCCACATTTTAGAAGTAAGCAAAGGACAACAAATTAGTTCCAGTGCAGAGTTTAAGTGGTGGGGGTAGCTAATAATCCAACTCAGAACTGAAAGAAAACACAAAACACCCACAGATCAGAGATAAAGTTCTGCTGTTAACCAGTAGAGGTCTAACACCACCAAAGATCACCTATTAAACCTAAAAGAGCTGGAAGCCCCCCAGGCTCCCAAGCTGGGATGAGGGCCTCAGCCACGCCCCCCAATGTCCATATTCAGGCCAGTGATGACTGAGCCCCAACCAGAAGCCCCTGGGCTCCCCAGTAGGTGTGGGGGTGGGTACAAGGGCCTCAGGCTTGCACCTCTGACATCTGCATCAAGCCCAGTGACAACTTAGCTGCTTCCTGGGCTCTCAAGCCAGGGTGGGGGGCTGAGGGCCTCATCCACACCCCCTGACATCCTCATCCAGCCCAGGAACAACTGAACCACTGCCGGAAACCACCCAAGCTCCCAAGCCAGAGTGGGAGAGTCTGCAGGCCTCAGCCATGCCCCCGCCTCCTCAACCAGGCCAGCCTCGCCCCCATCTCCACTTCCCTTTCCCTACTCTCCTCCCACCTGCCCTCCCACTGCTCCACAACATCTTTGAATGTGAAAAACAAACAAAAAAAGATATTGGTTCAACTGGTTACCCTGCTGGAAGAGAATAAATTTGGACCCTTATCTTACTTCATATACACAAATAAATTCCAGATGGAAAAGAAAGATAAATGTAAAAAGTAAAATAAATATTTTACAAGATAATTTAGGAGACTACTTGTATTTTCTGGGGATCTAGGAGATCTTTTTAGCCAATGCTGAATTGCAAAAGTTATTAAAAAAAAAACATATTTGCCTAAAATAAAAAAAACCTATATTATAAATGATACCATTAACAAAGTTAATGGGCAAATGATAGTATCTGTAATGCAGATGATAGAGTTAATTTCTATAAAGTTAATCTTTCAAAGTTTAGTTCTTAAATTGACAAGAAAAATACTAAATAATGGAAAGAGAAATTTTCTATTGCATTCCAATAGAAAAATGAGCAACAGATAGGAAGGGAAAATTCATACAAGAACAGTCCAAATATCCAACAGCCATTTAAAAAGATGCTCAATTTTTTTGGTGGTCAGGACAGGGCCACTGGCAGCACCTTCCTATATAGAAAATTTCGGGGCCCCTACTTCTGCACTAAACGCAGTCAGGATGTGGTTTTTACATCATTTGTGGGCTAGGTTTCAGCCTTACCACCCTATGCACAAACTGCACAGTGTATACAGTGGCCCAGACTCAGAGAAATGCAAATTAATAATGGAATTTTGCTTTTAATGCATTAAACTGGCAAAAAATTAAGAGCTATAATACCTGTTGCTAGCAGGGATTTGGGGTAAAATGTGCTCTCGTCCATTTCTGGTGGAGTTGTAAAGCATTCCAGACTTTTTTGGAAAGCAATCTGGCAATGTCTATTATATTTCTTTTTTTTTTTTTTTTTTTTTTTGGCAGCTGGCTGGTACAGGGATCAAATCCTGGACCTTGGTGTTATCAATACCATGTTCTAACCAAGTGAGCTAACCAGCCAGCTCTGGCAATATCTGTTAAAATTAAAAATGCACATTCCCCTTGACCCCAGAATCCTACTCCTAGGAATCTATTCCATAAAAATAAAAGTGCTAATTTGTAAAGACATGTGTGCAAGAATGTTCATTGCAGCAGTGTTTGTAGCTGCCAAGAACTGGAAACATGGTTAATGGCCATTAATCAGGAAACGGCTGAAAAATTAAAATATATTACTCCATAGAACATTATATGGTCATTAAATGGAATGAATTATATAGCCTTACCAGATGTCTTAGAGAGATTTCCATGAGATACTGGTAAGTGAGAATAGTAAGATGCAAAATGAGTGTAATATGATTCCATAATTGTAAAAAAGAACAAAAAACTTCTCTATATATGTTGGTGTATATGAAAATGTATATATGTGTGTACAATTACAGAGGAAATATATATGGACAAAACACACTCTAGCTTGTTAATGTTGGGGGAGGAGAGGAAAAGAGAACAGTTGTCCATAATAAAAACAGCAAGTATGATATGATCCCATTCTTGTAAAATTGTGGGATTGTCTGTGCATAGGTGTGTGTGTGTACAAGGGTGCACATAAATGCATCAAACGATGTTCACCTCATTGTTAATAGTTAGAAGAGAGATTTCAGGGGGATTTTATTTTCATGATTGTATCTTCATGCTTCGTAATGGACATTCATTATTTTTATATCCAGGAAAAAGATGAAATTATTTACACTTTGAATATAAAATAACAGCAAAAATAACCCCCAAATTCATAATGCTAGTAGGACTCAGTAATGCAGATGTTTTTATTTATAGTTGGCATGAAAGGGCTCAACTTGAAAAAGGGATGGAAAAGAATGAAGAAAAGGAACACGCCTATTGCACTGCAGTGTTACCTCCATTGCAGATTATGGGGCGGGGGGGGGAAATGTTTAAAGTCACACGTGTATTTGTTATGGTACCTTTTTGATGATTTTACTGTGTCAGCAGAATTATTTGTTGCTTTTGGTAAACTTTTAAAAACATTTATTAGACGTTTGATATTTTGGTATTTGCTTTTTTCCTTATGGAGTGTGTACTACAGTAAACTGGTTTTGAAAATCTCCACCCTCTTCAGAGGGGGAACACAGAGGTGGCAGAAAGGCCATGGGAGGAGAAAGAACTATACAAAATAAAGGGTGGCGAGGCCTCTCTAACAGTTGGGGGGCTCTGGCTTTGTGTTGCCTGATGCTTAGAAGGTGTCCTTATTTTTATCCATTTGAGAAGGAGATTTCTTTCCTGCTTTTCCTATAGCTAATAAAAATAGCATTGGGTGATACCACAAAACCAACCTTGCAAATTTTAGATTTGAGAGTTAAATTTATTTTTGTATTTTGAAAGAAGAGTTATTTGGATGGGGATTTAGAGATTGGTAAACTTGCTGATCTAGTTTAAAGTCGAGGCTGCTGGTTAATATGGGTTTGCTTTTGCTCAGTCATTCTTTCACACACTGAGAAAACAGAGGAAATCTTTCCTGCCTGTAAAAGGAGGATCTTGAGAGTATGCCTAAGGAGTTGTTGAGAGGCTTAAATAGGCTCATACGGATAAAGCGCTTCAGAACAGTGCCTGCGCTTGGGAAGCCCTATCCAAGAGTGGCTCTTATCATTATTATTATTAATCCTCTCTCATTGGTCGGGCTTGGCTGTCTGCTTGCACAGGAAGCACACTGAAAATTTTTCTTTTGGAAATTGCCTGTAATATAATTTAAGGTATTGATGTAGTTTAAGATTCTGAGATAATGCTTACATTACTTTGCATATACTTCACCCAATAACGTGAACTTGAGGGCACTAAATTCTATTCGATGGCAAAATTCAATCAATGGTTACTTATTGTCAATTTAAAATAAGATTCAGGGATTTAAGAGGATGTTAAAAATACTTTTGATTTCTTTAAATAACTGTGCTTTACAATAAAATCGGGTGTTAAGGCTGCTGTTTGGAATAGGACACATAGGAAGTTTAGCTCTATGGGATATCTAGCAGGTTTCATGAAGGATTTCTTTTTTTAATAATTAAAAAAGAGAATCTTTTACGATATCATGCTATGAGGATGAATGAAACGGTTTTGCTGTTGGGTTTGGCGTTTTGTTTCATCCTGTTACAATGTCCCACCACCTATAGGACCTCTATAGTTCTGAGAGCAGAATATGAGGATGAATGAAACGGTTTTGCTGTTGGGTTTGGCGTTTTGTTTCATCCTGTTACAATATCCCACCACCTATAGGACCTCTATAGTTCTGAGAGCAGAGTCTTGGAATGCCATTAGTCACTCTCTACACCTCTTCCTCCCTCCCTCCTCCAGTTCTGGATAAACTAGTTTAACCCACCCACTGGGAGAGCACTCTTGGTGTTGGAAGGTCAGGAGCCCTGAAAAGAAGGCAGGAGAAGAGAAGGCCTAATTCCTCTGCATTAGCTGTGAGCCTGCAAAAGAATCCCCCTCCAGGGCTCCCAGATTTTAAAAGCACCCTGGTGAGTAATGACCTGGTGAGTAATGCTCCTGCAGAGCAAATGCGGGAGGACTCTGCTCTGTCTCCTACCTCATTCCTTGTAGTCATTACTTAAAATAGAAACCAGTTAAATGTGCTGGCCAGTTGGTAGCCTGAATTTCTACTCCAATTGCTCACCTACTGGCCTCACTTTTAGAAACATTGAGTAAGTTCCAGCCTGTTTTGGCATCTTCTTATAAAGGGCTTTGTTAGGGGGACAGTTTTATACCCTTTTCCCAGCAGCAGCATGTACTCTTGATGCATTTAAGGCATCTGTTCTCCCTTTATTCTCCTGGTCCTAGAAAGAATTTGGGAATAATCATTTGAGTTTTCATACAGCACTATTTAGGTACTCTCCGTAGAGTATCTAAGGGCATAAGTCTGTCTGAAACTTCTAGCCAAATGAATAGTCAACCAAAGCATCAACTATCAGTAGGTATGGCCTTTGGGACTTTTCCAAAAGGCAGGGCAGGCCTACTCTGTAAAACAACATCTCTGGCTGTTCTGTTGGATGATCAATTTCAGGTAGTTGATCATGCAGGGGACATAAATAAAAACTATAGGTACAACATGCATTCACATAGGAAGAAGTAGTAGGTGCTACAGATTTCCTAAATGAAGAAAGTAGCATGGTGCGTGCCATACATTTGCACTGAAGTTGTACAGGGTGTGTCTCTCCAAGCTCTCAGAAGCAGGGAGAATGCAGGTTCCAACCCATTAATGGCTACTCAGAAATCCAGGCACTCTGATCACAGTGGATCACATGATAGGGCTGTTTTTTTTTTTTTTTTTTTCCTCAAGCCTTGCAATCCTTTTGGGCAAAACTGAAATAGCCAGGGAATATTTTCTCCATATATGAGGGTACTTCAAAAACTTCATGGAAAGACTCATATTATCTTTTAATTCTATTTTTTTCCCCACGAACTTTTAAAAGTACCCTCATATTGTTGAATCCACTGAATATAAGTTTCCAGCAACAAAAGAACTGGACTGGCAAGCAATTTGAGGTGAGCCGCTGTGGTTAATTTTTTTCTTCCCCTCTCAGTGAGTAACAGATCTGATGCCAAAACAGCTCTGGCTATGGAACTGGGCATGTTTTTTCCACCTGACTCAACATGGGTAATAAATAAATCAAGTATGTTTTGCTGCTCTCATAGTACGTGGGATCATAGGTAATCTTTTCTCAGAGGCAAGCCATGGTTCCCCACTCCCCACAACTTTGCAGATGAATTCATCAAAGCTCAGAGAGGAAAAGAGGACTTGCTTTTATGACAGCATGCACATTTAGGTTGACCCAGTAGAGCAGATTCTTTAATTTTAGGGAGGTGACCTAGCCATGGTTGTTACTCAACTGTATCACTCAGAAAGTAAAATATGAGCAGTCAAATTTTTCATTGCTGCATTGGTTTGATGGGTGGTGAATTTATTACATGTCAATACACTGATGTGGCACTTAATCTAGGACTGTTTCCATGGACCTAATGCCATTCACTCATTCAACAAACATCTTGTGAATAACTACTATATTTCAGAACTTCATGACAAAAGGACTCATTTGTATCACACTGGTGCTTTTTCAATTCATGTAAATACTGTTGTTTGGCAATTTCTTTTAGGGCTGGAACCCAGCAGCGTTTCCCAGCTCATGGCTTTCAAAAGGTGCTTTTCCCAGTAACTGGCACTAGAGGGTGCTCAACTGTCAGTAACAAATTTGGGCTCTGGGACGTGTACTCTTTCCAGACTTTGGTTTTACTCTTTTCAGTAAAAAACAGTCATACAACTCCGTCTTCCTCCCAATTGGGCAATGAAACAGGAGACATTCTAATGTGGACTAGACATTGGTTTCCATTAAGGCTTTCTGCCTTAAAATCCAGGCTTTTGAAATATCCCTGTTAACAGTGAACAACTTGGTAGTAACTTCATAGCCTGGATGTTACATGTAATCCCATCCCATTGTCACCGACCACATTCATATCTAATTTCATGATATCCCAAAAGGAAGCTCTTGAAAGGACTGTCTCCTTTCTAAACCTCAGAGGGTTTACATATGGGCCAATCAGGCTCTCATTTTGCTTTTTGTTTGTCTAGTGCTCTTGAGCGTAGGCAAATCTTGTCTCCTGTTTTGGCACAGAATTATCTGGCTTCAGCTGATTTGCTGGGTCACATTCTGTTAATCTCTGACTCCCCCTGACTCCACCGTTCCTTGTCTTCTGTTCTTTCCCTTCTTGGTGCCTCTTCGGCAGCAACCAGTACTCAATCTTTCGTTCCCTATTTAAGGAAAAGGGAGAAGTACAGACATTTCTCAAGGGCTTACTATGTGTTGTTACTCTTCTTTATGTCACTTACACTATTGCACGCTCTGACTCCCCCTGACTCCACCGTTCCTTGTCTTCTGTTCTTTCCCTTCTTGGTGCCTCTTTGGCAGCAACCAGTACTCAATCTTTCGTTCCCTATTTAAGGAAAAGGGAGAAGTACAGACATTTCTCAAGAGCTTACTATGTGTTGTTACTCTTCTTTATGTCACTTACACTATTGCACATAGAAGCTGGCAGGAATATCCCCATTCTATAGATGACTAAAGCAGAGTCCAGCATCAAGTCACCCTCCAGAGGTTGTATACCTTGTAAGCAGCTGAGCTAGGATTTAGTTCTAAGGTGTTCTGATTTTGCTCTCTTCTGTCCCACACGACTTATTCAGACTTTCATACCCTTTAATATCATCATGAGTGTTTCCAGTCATATTCCTCGTCATGTTCCTTGGTTTTACCACATGAAAATTTGTTTAAAATTCATAACTCTTGATTGAAAAACCTAGCTTAAGACATTAAAAAATGAAAAAGTACTTAAGTTCTAAAGAAATTGTCCCTCTTACCCTCAATATATTTTAATAAAAAAGAAACCAGAACTTGAGATAGGAGTAGCTTTGGTGATTAAGTAAAACAGGTTCTTGGTTCAGCCCTGGTGTAAGATTTCACCTTAGGAGTCAGTCAGAGTGGCTAATATGCAAGATTAAAATACTTATATTGGGCTTTGTAGAAAGACTTCTTTAGAAACCTGGAGGCCTTCGGAATCATTGTTAATGAGCTCACTTGTTTGGTCAAGGTTATAGATTCAATATTTCAAGCTTTTCAGGGTAAGGCATTTCTTGCTATATTACTTGTTATGAAGCAAGAGGCTAACAGGAATATAGAATCACCAAATTTAAAATTGAATTTCCTCCGATAGTCTACATTTTCTACATGTCTAATGGAGTTTTAAAGAAGAAAATAGCCATAGACATTTCTGGCTTATTTGGCTTCTGGCAATTATTACGAATAGAGATTAAAAAACCCAGCTTTATTGAGATGTAATTCATATACCATACAATTCAGCCACTTAAAGTGTACAGTTCAATTGTTTTTAGCATATTCAGAGGTATGTGCAACCATCACTGCAGTCAATTTTAGAACATTTTTATCACCTCAATAAGAAACCCTGTATCCTTTAGCTACCATCCTCCTATTCCCACATTTTTGCCTCCTCCAGCCCTGAGTAACCACTAATCTACTTTTTATCTCTGTGTATTTCCCTGTTCTGGAATTTCAAGTGAATAGAATCATACAGTACGTGATATTTTGTAACCGGCTTCTTCTACTTAGCATAATGTTTTCAAGATTCATCCATGTTTTAGCATGTATCGGTACTTTGCTCTTTTTTATGGCTAAATAATATTCTATTGTATGAACACACCACCGTTTGTTTATTCATTTGTTTGTTGATGGACATTTGGGGTATTTACATTTTTTGGATATTATGAATAATGCTGCTACAAACATTCATGGACAAGTGTCTCTGTAAACATGTTTTCATTTCTTTTGGATACATACCTAAGAGTAGAATGGCTGGGTCATATGGTAACTCTATGTTTAATTGTGGAACTTCCAGGCTGTTTTCCAAAACAGCTGGACTATTTTATGATCCCACCATCGTGTATGAAGATTCTGATTTCTCCTGCATTCTTGATAACACTTGTTATTTGACTCTGATATAACCATCCTCATAGATGTGGAGTAGAGGTTTTTAAAAAATAGAGTGAGATTTATATCGCTAGATTTATTTATTTATACTTTAATTTATCCTTTCAACTACCCATTATTAACTGTCTGCTAAGCCTTGGGCCAGGGTCTGGACGTTTCAAGGTGCCATACCTGCCTTCTACATCTCGTGGGATAGGGAAACAGAAAATGAGATGCACCAAGATACGAGTATTTTAATAGAGCTATGGATAAAAGTCTATGAAAGTCCAAAGTAGCAAGTGACTAACTTGAGTTCCGTTTAATTCAAAGAGGTTTAAATTCAGGCTGCTAAATGGGTAAGATTAAAATATTTAGGGCCGGCCCGGTGGCGCACTCAGTAGAGTGTGGCGCTTGGGAGCACAGCAGCGCTCCCGCCGAGGGTTCGGATCCCATATAGAGACCAGTCTGCTCACTGGTTGAGCGTGGTGCAGGTGCGACACCGAGGGTTGCGATCCCATTGCCGGTCGCGGTACGGGCTTGACACTGAGGGTTGCGATCCTGTTACCGGTCACAAAAAAAGACAAAAAGGAAAAAAAAAATTTAATACCAGCTTTATAAAAAGCCTTTCTAGAAACAGGATGGCTTTCAGAGTCACTATTAGTGAGCCACTTGGGTGTAGAAAGTAGCCCTGGTTTTCAGAATTGTCATTGAGTTCCAACTATTACAATATAGTCGCTGTACCAATTTTTGTCTGCTGTACAGGGATAAGATAAGTTGTGTCATCCTTTGATTGGTGAGAACAGAGAACATCTGATAACTTTGGGAATTCAGGTGCCCCCCCAAAATTTTTTTTGCTGCTGTTCCATTACATTGGATTTTTGCTTTTCCCCTTAACAGAAGCCATTGCTTCTATTTTTTTTTTTTCTAGGAAGGGAAAAACATGAGATTTACAAGACTATCAACATTTATTTTATTTAAAACCATAAAATATTTTTATTAAAAAGTATTGTCCTTACAATGGTCTATCTCAGAAGCCAGGTCCATATTTTTTTTCAACAAAAGTTCAGGTTTGGGATAGTATCATCATAGATCTACTTCCAGTTTGTCTTTTCTCCCACCTCACTGATTTGCTCTGCACCATTCCTCTGTTCATTGTTTCCTTTGAGGTTCTAGATCCTCTGGGCTGTGCCTTCTGTCCCAGAACCCAATGCTGTTGGATTCCTCATATGGAGAAGTTGTCCTCACGCTGGCTGCCCCTGCTGGCTTAGATGCATTAAAAATGCACTGGGCCTTCTGTGGACTTAAGGAACATTTTTTCACCTCATTCCTTTTTCCTCTGGAGTAGAATAAACATGGAGTTGAAGTCCTTGTGCAGCTATGCAGGCCAGAGTTCATCACCTCGAGCTATCAGAGAATAGAAAACACCTGCTTTAATTCAGCAGGCCTCTGTCCTTGTCTTTGCCAGAGTGTGGGACATTTTAGGTCCTGTGGCTTCTGTCCATCTCTCCTGCTGTGGACACCTATTTTTATATGGTGGTGTAAATATTTGCAGAACAACCAGACTTAATATGCCCTCCTGTACTTGGCTTGTAGAGTTCTCCTGGATGATTCCTGCCTAATGACAGAGTAAAAGCCTGAGGTCATGTAAATGGTGTGAGTGAGGGAAACAGGTGCCTGGGAGTGTCACCACACTTAAAGCAACACCCTGCAGAAAGCCCTTTTTGGGGGCCCGCAGGGCAGCCACCTTTGCAGATGGAAAGAAGCTTCTTTACCCAGAAAGTGGCCAAGAGGATGCATTTATTTCTCCATGTATATACAGTCTTATGGAAATTTGGTTCACGTATGTTTTGATCACTCTCCATGGTGGTAATGATGGAGGTTTTTTTTTTTTCCCTGCTCCATTCTGTCCCTTGCTGCAGGGGGCCTTGTCAGTTGCTTTGACTTAGGGCGCAATAGCTACCAGGATTTCAGATATGGTGCCTGTGTGGATGGGCCAAGGGAGGGCTTGGCAAATGCAGACTTGGCACGTAGAGGAGGGTATAAGAGAGAGGAGTTTGCTATCTTAAAAAAATAAACACCCCAGAGCTCTGCAACCAGTGGCCCTATCAGGAAGAAGAACTAAGGCACACTTGTTGATAGTCCGGCATTAGTGAGACAGAAAAGGAGCTGGGGCCGGTCCCCAAAGTAGACTGTGATTACTTTGTGTGATTTGAGTGGAGAAAGCTCCTGTGTAAAAATATCCCATCCTCTGTCTTTCCTGGTGCCTGAGTTTTTAATCAAGACATGGCTTGTGTGTGTTTGTGTGTGTGTGTGTGTGTGTGTCTGTATGTATTGTGTATCTCATGAAGTCTTGACCCATTCCTTGTGAAGGTTTTTGGGTGTCCTAGAATCCCCTCTTAAAATGCAACTACCCAGGAGGGAAACTCCTTTAAGCCAACTTAAAGCATGTCCTGAGGGAAAGGGTGGGGATTAGCAGGAGGGGATTGGAAGAGGGCCTTAATTGAAGGTGGGATTGAAGGGGAGTCCATGGAGGAAGGAAAAAGAGAACCCAGCCTAGGTCACCATACCCCCAGAAGAAGAGATTTATACCAACAGTAGGGAAGGGTTGGGGGATGAGGGATTAAAGTCTTCTAGGGAGCCAAGTCCCTCCCCCACAACAGAAAATCCCGGTGCTTCCCTGGTCTCCAGCCTTCAGGTCTTGGCCTTGACTTCATGCTTCTCCAGTTAAGTGGAGCTGACTGATGTCCATTCCCAGGGTCATCATCCTGGGTCCCTACCCTGTCCCTCAAGCCCATAGCATGCTGGTCACCAAGTCCTGCAGGTTCTACTTCCTTAGAAACCAGATTCTGCTCCTTTTATCTTCCCCCTCATGCCACAGCCTTGGCTGCCTGCCGCAGCTCCTAGCAGGTTCCCAGGCCTCCAGCTCAGCCTCCTCCAATCCATGATTACTCTGCTGTTGAAATAAGCTTTCTAAAAAGGCAGATCTCTTCCTTTTTACCCCTGCTTCAACTCTTTCAGTGTTGCCCGATTGCCTCCCAGGAAAAACAGTACATTTCTTAGTATTGGCACCCCTCCATGCCTCTCCAGCTTTTTCTGTCTCACTTGTCCCCCTGTAACTACCTTCCTACTGCAGGAATCCCCTGAAATCACAATGCCCTCTCCCACTTCCCCGAAGGTGCTGCCAAATCTGCAGAGCCATCCTTTATTCCTTTGGGTCATTCTGGACTCCGCTCAGACATCACCTCTTCTAAGAAGGCAACCTTGACCTTCTGGTCTGGTTGGTGCTCCTCATCCACCCTCACAGTGCTCCCTGCTCCTCTACCTCCTGGCTCTTCTACACTGTAACTGCCTACTCCCCTCCCCTACCTTTCACATAGGATCCCTTTAAAGGTGGGGATTGTCTTAGGTGTCTCTGTACCCCAAAGCCCAGAGGTAGGAAACCTGGAAATATTTGCTCTAAGAATTAATTGTTGCTAGGTTATATTTTTGGTCTGAAAGGCCTCTCACCCCTTGGCTCACTTCTAAGATCTCTCCAGGCAAGGCCCAATTAGATGTGCTCTCCTTGAAGCCTTTCCTTCCCCCAGTGTTAGAACTTCCTGCTCTCTCCACTGAGGTTCTTCTCCTTTGTTTTATTCTAATTTATGAAAATCCTGATATCTTTAAACCATGAAAACCCAAAGGAGTGCGTACACTCAACAGACATCCAAGGAGGCATCCATGGGATTATGGGCACCAGGCCAGGAACAGAAGACCGGCTGGGCAGGCTGCTTTTCTCTTTTAAGTCACATCAAGTAATTGCTCTGCTTGCTCACAGGGTTGGGCCTACTGTCTTTATTCACTCTCCAGATGGATGGAAATTGCTTTCTGAGGGTTGTTTCCATGTCTGGTTTATTTTTATTTTGTCACCTGTGCCTAGCACAATGCTTCCCTCAGAGAAAGCCCCCAGTGGATGAGTGAATGAATGAATTGTTAGTGGAAGCAGTGACTATTTGACTCTACCCTAAAATATGAGGTCTCATAGGCCTGCCCTAGGAGCATCACCCGTCCCAGAACTTGATTTTTTGGGGGCGTGGGGAGGAGTTTGTGCTTTGAGATGCTGTGAAGGGAGTAAGAACCCCTCTGCCCACATCCCCCAAGAAAAGAGAAAACCAGAATGCAGTTTTTTTTTTTTTTTTTTTGTCTTTTTCCGTGTCCGGCAACGGATCGCAACCCTCAGTG
>NW_007726212.1:220228-224340 GCF_000696425.1 Galeopterus variegatus | reverse complement strand
TACAGTGTATTCTAATCTTCGCGCATGTGGGATCCGAACCCTCGGGCGGGAGCGCCGCCGCGCTTCCCAAGCGGTGCACTATCCAGTGCGCCACCGGGCCGGCCCCAGAATGCAGTTTTAATCCCTCTTTTCTTCAAAATAATTCCTCTTCAACTCAGTGTCTGGAATACACCAGAGCCAGTTCTGGAACTCAGGGAGCCAGCCACGGCCACCTAGCTGCAGAGTGCATGACTGGTTGTTCTGTGGATGAATGGAGGGGTTGAGGGTGACCTTGTCCTTTTTCTTTAGAGGCTGGCTGGTCCAGGAATCGAACTCTGGATCTTGGTGTTATCAACAACACACTCTAACCAAACGGCCAGCCCTATTCTTGTTTTTAATAAGCCCAGGACTTAAAACTCCTTCAGTTCCCAGAGCCCTCTAGGAACTACATTTGTGTTGGATGGTTTTGTGGCACACTTCCTCTTTCAGATGAACTCTTTGGCTGCTTGGGAGGCCTGTGTCTCTTTCCTTTACTTCTCTCTCATATTTAGATGTGCCTTTTAAAAGTCAGCACTTGTTACAGAAATGCTATTCTTCTCTGCTTCTGGATGGGCATCTCCTCAGAGGTTCGTCTCATTGTCTGCTGAAACGGCCTTCGAACTTTTTTAGGAGTAAACAGAGGTAGGTGCCTCTTGTGGTCCTTGGTTCCACCCCAAATGTTGCTTTGGATGGGTGGCATTCAACACATACTTGAGCTGGGGCAGGAAGTTTTTTAGGTTTATGTAGTTATATGATCCCTCACTGATACATTTCTACTTATTATTTTCTTCTCAAAGTGTTGATTTGCTCATTTTTCTGGGATTGAGTTTAAAAAACTAAACTTGATGGACAGTTTTACTCTTTATTGTGTCTTCTTATTCAGATTCCCTACATTCCTTATGCCATCAGGAAAGAATTAACTCTATAAAAAAAATAATCAACGTATACTGAGAGCATGGTATGTGTGAGACTTCACATTATACTCATTCAATTCTGGCAAAAAGTTGATGAAGTAGGTTCTATTATTATTGTCATTTTTCAGGTGAGGAAGCTGAGACATTCAAGTTGCGAAGTAAACTTGCCCACGATAACCCAGCTGGTAAGTGGTAGACTCAGGCTACTAGACTACTAACCATATACAGCACTGTTAAAATTTAACAGTCTCCAAAACTGTGTTCAAGGCACCTTCAAGTTGCGAAGTAAACTTGCCCACGATAACCCAGCTGGTAAGTGGTAGACTCAGGCTACTGGACTACTAACCATATACAGCACTGTTAAAATTTAACAGTCTCCAAAACTGTGTTCAAGGCACCTGTCTCCTTCAAACACATCTACTCTAAGCTCCCATGCTTTTGAGAATTCTGCAAAAAATTTGTGTATTTTTTACCTATGATATAAAAACCAAAGTTAAAATAACAATAACTCACTCATATGTCTCAGAATTGATGAAAGGTGAATTTATAATAATTCTGTTTACTTAAAAGTCATAACTATATTAACAAAGTTAAAATGACATTCTATTGGATTTCAAAAAGCAAGGCTACCCTACTTTTAAAAAAAATTTAATATCTTTCATTATTTTTCAATTCAATCATTATAGAACATAACTTCAGTGTTTAACTTCTGGATTAAAATTTCTCAAAGTGAAGACAGATCTGATCTTACATTTTCACGTGTGCCAGGTAGTTAGGGATTATGCTGGTTTCTGCGTTTGGGCCTTTTAACACAACAAACGATATGGACGTGCTAAGAGTACCTATTTTTTCTTTAATACATAATATAAATTTCTTTTTTCTCTCTTCTCCCATTAAATTGTAAACCTTGTTCAGAGCAGGCTCTACATTTTCTACTTCCTTTATCAGGCTGCATATATTAAAATATGTTGTCTTCTAATCTGAATTACTGTGCCTTTGATATCTCAAGGAGGTTGGTGGGAGTTCTGCCTGATACTTCAAATTCATACTTCTTGTGTCAGAATACAGTGCTTGCTTTGTAATGATGTTAAGGCCCATTTCAGGCAATGTACAAACTTTTGAACCAATCCCTTGACAAATTAATAAGGAAGGAACTTTTCAAGCCTTAATTTTAGAAAAGGAGACAGCCCGTTTAAACTGTAATCGCTGCAAAGATGCTATGCAAAGAATTTATGATGGAATCTATAGAACTAGATTCTGATATTAACCAGGCAGAGAGAAGGGGTTAAAAATTTCAGGTCTATTACAGATGCACTGATTCCGCCCATTCTGTTTATCTGTAACTCTAATAGTGCATGGAGTTAAACTCTGAAAGTTCTGGAACGTTTTATTTTTTATTTTATTCATTGCCTTGGGAGGAGGGAAAGGAAGAGAGAAGGCACACCTCTGAACTGGCAATGTGGCATCTCCTCTCCCCCCTTTCACCCCTCCCCCACTATCTTAGTTATTCGACCTGATTAAACAGCTTTGAGATGGTAGCCAGACTTATGTATGCTATCGAGGCCCCTGCCTTGTTCGTGATTTAGTGCGATTTCCATCCCTCCCGAGCTTCCCGGTGCCCAGTGGAAGCCCGACTTCTCAGAAGTCTCCCAGTTTTGTCAGGGGTTTGCCAGTGAAGAGTTCACACTGACTTGACGTAGACACAGACTCTCTGGCTGCCTCGGGTCACGTCGGATTATTCACTAGCAAATTCTTTTCACCTTCCATCTAAGTCGTGAAAGGTGACGCCAGAATCGCGTGTGCCACTCCCTGAAAAGGACTCTGGCAACACCCAGTCTAGGTTCTACAACGTCTGCCTAGTTACTCGCTTTCCTAGTAGCAGAAAGCGTTCCCCCAAATTGCCTTAAATCTCTCCTGCCCCTGTGCCTACAGGTCACAGCGCCAGGTCTCAGCGCTCCAGTCAGCTGGAGTCTGATAATTTCGGGAGTTTCTGGTGTGGGGGGACAACAGAATGGGTGGTAGTGGGGAACCGCGCAGTGACCACCGGGCGTTACGTAACGACAGCCCTGGCTGCAGGAGGGAGTGAGACTGACATTGAGACATTCCAGGGGGAGGGTAGTTGCTGTCCTGGAGTCACCAGGAACAGCGGCTGCAGTTCCAAGAATCCGAGGGAGGAAGGTGGCCGAGATAAAGGAAACACTCCGGGAATAAGAATATTAAAAAGCCGCAGGACCCAGAGCATTAGCTAACGGCAGGACACGTGTAGTCATTTGTTAGACGAAACGGCAGCCTTCCAACTTTTGCACGGGAACACGGGGACTTACCCTTTGGGGGATTAAAAACGTTGATACGCAAAGCCAAGAGCTAATGAATGGGATTCAACGGTTTGTTGGCAATATTTAAATATTTCTGTCCAGGAACGCAAACTCTCTGCAGTTATTTAGAAAAGTAGGAACTCAGATCAAACTATAATACTCTCCCGTGCGTCTCCACTTTCCCTAATCCGAAAAGGAGCTGCTAGCTAGGTACTGCCCCTTTAAGACCTGCTCGCTCTCGGGCTCTACAAAAGGGAGTGACCTCTGGGCTTTGACAGCTCCCCTAATAACTACCACCGCGCAGGCCCCGCCCACCTGGCGGCCAGCCGCGCCGATTGGCCGGCGGGCCGGTATCCCGTGCTCTGATTGGCCAGCCGCTTCCCCTGAGCGAACCTTTAGAACTCTGAGACAGACAATATTCTGTTACATTGTAGCAAAATGGCGACTGTCATTCACAACCCCCTGAAAGCGTAAGTAAGACTAAAAAATGTACATATTCCGCGTGGTTTCAATATGAAAAAAAAGGCGCCTTCTGCGTGCGGAGCGCTGCCAATGCGCTGCGCTTGCAGGCGCCGCCAGCCGCGGCGGGGCTTCTCTCTTTTCTTCCAGCTCTTACTTCTTCATCTTCTTTTTTTTCCCAGAGCGCAGAAATGTCAGGAGATGCAATTAACAAGAAGAAAATTGTTACATTTGTGCTCTGCTTAATTGGCGGACCTAGAGAGAAAGGGGTTGCCGACAGGGAAGCCGGGCGCTCGAGCGCTCTACAGCTAGGGTCGAGGGCAGCTCGGCGACCGCACGGTCCCCCGAGTCCCCGGGCTGCGAGCGCGGCGCGGGGGGCGGCCGAGCGGGGGGCGAACGCCGGGCA
>NW_007726212.1:180619-219920 GCF_000696425.1 Galeopterus variegatus | reverse complement strand
GCCCGCGGCCCCCGCCCCGCGGCTACGTCCGCCGGGGCAAGCGGACAGACCGCGGCGGCCCCGGAGTTTGCAGGGCGCTCTCCGCCTTCCGATCGCTCTCGGGGAGTTTGTGCAAACCTTCCGGAGTTGGGAGGACCGCGGGGGCAGCCGCGAGTCCCGGGAGCCCGAGGGCCCGGGTGGTTGCCCGGGGCTCTCCTACCCCGGCAGTCCCCGGATCATGAAGGCGCTCCGGGCGGTCGCCGCTGTGTCTGCGTGTGTTTGTGGGCGAACTGGAGATAGCACACTAACGACCCGGACCAACTTGGGGTGGACTGGGAGGCAGGAAAGCTGCAGGTCTTATGAATGGTGTTGTCGCCTCCTCTGCGTGGAAAGCCGAGGCGGGCGGAGAGGCGGTGTGGGGCTCCCGGCCCGGGCGAGGGGCAGGTGCCTCTGGCCGCCTCGGGGAGACTTTGAGCGGACGCCCAGATCCGGGACAGAGGGGGGCGGCTGGGCCAGGACTCGCGGGGGCCAGTCCCCGGGTCCGATAACCAATTCCTGCCTGCCTTCCTCCTCATTTTCATCCTGGCTTCCTTCCTTCCAGTCGGTGGAACTGTTAAGCCGCCAAGTCCGCTCGCGATCGCAGAGCCTGGGGTGGCCCCAGAAAACTAGTGTCGCTTTAAAAGGGGTACGTTGGCAGTGATGTTGGGAGAGGGTGGCTCCCTCCGTATCGCGGCGCGACGTGGGCTCGGGGTCCGCGCTCTTTCGACCAGGACTTCCCCGCCCGGCTGGAAGCCGCCGACGAGGGGAGGGGGAGGTGCGGGTGGGAGACGCTTCGTGCCGGATTCTCCCCCGTGCGCGGCAGATGTCGACCCTGGGTCTGTCAACTCCGCGCACCCGCACCCTCAGCCCAGGCTCCTCCTGGAGTTGAACACGGGCGCGCACCGGGGGGCGGTAGCGGGGGCTCCTAACGCAAAGGAACGCGCAGGGAGAACCGGACGTGTTTGCACCAGCTGATCGCTCGCCAGTAAAAAGAAACAGGGGCAGGAATGTCCCAGGTCTCGGAGTTTTAAACACACATGTAATATTAAAGCTACCCTCAAGAGGACATTGCGAGCTGAGGCTGATCGAAGAGGAGCTCCCGGGTTCAGTTCTCGCTCGGAAGCTCGGACGTATACTTCACCTGAATGCCACGGCGTTTCACCTGAGAAAGAAAATGTTTTATGGCAGAATAAATGGGCGTAACTTCGCCGCATCCTTGCTCCGGGTTATTGGCGCCGCCACACCGCTGATGCTGTGAGTTTCTACTGAACCCGCAGCTGATTTGCAGTTTCCCCATTTCCAGCCGAAATCACGTTAGCAGGGCTTATGCCACCTGGTAAACTCAAGTTAGAGAAATCTATTTCACATGTGCGCCGGGTTTGTTTCCTACTGGGAAAGCCTTAGCCCTGTTACCCGGGAGCGCGAGGGCGGGCGCGGTATCTCGCAGCTCCAGGGTTCCCCTGCTCATTCCAGTTTTTTTGGACCACAGAAGGATGTGTGCTCGGGGAGGGCGTCTATCTAGGGTGGGGCTAGGAGTGGGGGCAGGGACGGAGAAGAGGGAAGAGAGTGGCCGAATCCCGGCTGGTTAGTGGAATTAGTTTTGAATTATACTTGTACATAGTATAATTAGAAACAGTTGCAATGTGATTTATTTGTAATTCTGTCGCCACACACACGCACACACGGCATACACACAACACCCCTACCTGCTTTTTCTACGTAGGAGTTGAGTGGTCACTTATAATTAGCCGTTCCTTTTTGCATCGCAAACCCTTTCCCTGGAGTTGTGGGGTGTAAACAATACCCTCGACCAAACCGATTCTCTTGCGCCCTGGACGGTTTTTAAACTCCTAATGCAGGAGCACAGGCGTTGTTATTGGAATACGGAAACCATCTGCCTTTATTTTTAAAAAAATAACTTGTTTAATAAAACATATTTCATTTGTTTTTAAAAGTTGCTGATCAAGAAGCAATACACACGTGAATAAATTATGCATGGGATAAATTAGAACAAAGCACAGAGACTCATCAAGCCGAAGGGATGGATGGTGGTGCAGGGAGGAGGGGATGCGGGGAGAATGGTTTAGAGAGCTATGTTTTTATCCTCATGTGTCCCTCCTGACAATGAAACGGAGCTGAACGACATTAGCATTTTCTCTGTGTGCGTTGTGAGTCTCTCTCCCCATCCTTTAAAAAAAAAAAAAAGCCAACACCAGGACGCCCCCTACAGAAACTGGTTTCACAAAGGTTTCCACTAGGATTGGGGGATAAAGTGGTAGTAGTTAACGCGCTGGGAAGAAAGCTCAGGTTTCACGAAACACCTATGTAGGCTCTGCCCACTCTGAGTATGGACCCTTTTTCACTATACCAGCTTTTTCCACATGGAATATTCAATAATTCAATTAGCTGGGGTAACTGGCTGGCACAATTTGAATCTCATTGCTTTGGGGTCTTCCTTAGGCCCCAATCTCATGAAGCCACATCTCCTCTCTTAGCAGTTTGGCTTTCTTCCTCCCTGTCTTTGATCTCCCCTCAACTCCCTTTCTTCTTCCTCCTTGTACCCCCTTGTTCACCCCCTTCCTCTCTGAAGCTGACAGCCTGGCTTCTCTCTCTGTTGTCGCCTTTAACATCTTATTACTGCCCAACAGGGTGTTAGAGGCAGAAACTGGAGCCGCCTGGACTGATCAGATCACAAAGGGGACGCAGCAGGTGGCCCCACAACCAAGCAGTCACATCTGGACAAATAGAATTTAAAAGCACTGATGGACATGTATGAAGTGTAAATGTGTATTACACATTATTTAATTTAGCAGCTACATTGTCTGAGCGAAGATGCATGAGAGTAATCCTCATTTCTTATATATTCAAGCAAGATAAAGGCCATGCAGTGAAGTAAATACATGTAGGTAACAAATATGGATTTGATAAAGGTCTGTCTGTAAGCTAGTCATATTACATATTGTATTCTGGTTGATATCTGCACACTTGGGAAACAAGCTTTTAATATAAATTCTAATCTTAATATTGTAGTTCAGGTAAGCCACCTTCCCCCATATCTGCAATTTGCGCTTTAAACAATTTACTCTTTTATTAAGTTATCAAAACCCTGGTTTTGTATGCACTTAACTGGGAATGCCTGCCACCTTCTGCCAGACTTGATTATGCACATATGTATCTATTATTATAACTGCCTACTTAGAAAAGAATAACTGTTGTTATTATTTAATTATTTCATATAAACCAACAGGCTTTACCTCAAGTTACTATTTATTAATAAAGAATGAGATTAGCAATTTATTTTGTCATGCTTATAACTGTGAAGATACATATACATACTTATACTGAAACTTTCTTTTGTAGGAAGTTACCCTTGCTTGGAGGTATGTGTTTATATCCCTGTTTCATTATTAAGAACACAATAAGGTCAAACAGCAGGTCATGTATATAGATGGATCTCAGATCTTCATCTCTTTACACATTCTGTGATCTGGATACAGTGTATTCTAATCTAAAGTGGTTTTGTGCATGTGAAAGTTAGAAGCCAGACTTCACTATTGCTGTGGCACTCAGACATCAGAGAGGAAGGGGTAGGGGGGGCACATTCCTGGTTCTAATCTCCTCTCAGCTCTTCAACTCTTTCCGTTGGGGAGGGGGGATGTGGATAGGTACTAAGTGGAGAGTATTGGGGTTGGGACTTTGTGAACTTGCAGCCTTTTATGGACATTATTTTAGCCCCTTATGAAAAAGGACCCTTGGACATTTTAAGCCAACATATGCATAACAACCACCTTCTCCATCTGCTTCTGGTTGCCACTGTAAAAAAGCCCTAAGTTCTCCAATCTTCATTAGCACACATTATTTTTCAGTGAGATGAATGTCTGGTTTTGATGAGATACCCATAAAGGATGTTAATTTTTGCCAGACCCCAAGTGGAGGCATTGTCACAGGGTAAACCTCTGAAAATAGCCTGGCCTGCAGACCTCCCGGAGATATCCGAGATTGCCAGTGGAACAGGAGCTGCTCAGACCCATAAGGTGGGCTGGAATTCAGAGACAACTTAGTTGGAGACTTCTCATCCTTTGTGTTTTTGGAATCATGCAGGTAGCTGGATTTGGATACATCTGAGAAGGACTATAATGTCTAAAGCTGTTTCAGAGCAGTCTGCTCAGATCAGTGTAGAAAACCAAAATATCATGGTCAGCATGTTTTGTTTTGAGCATGCCCCAGAAAAAGAATGGAAACTGAGGCCCGTGTTTCTGTTTTCAAAATGCAGCCATGCTGCTTGTTGGGGGGTGGGAAGGCTGGGTCATAGAAAGACACCAGAATCCAGGCCTGTTTATTATCCCAACCTCTGCAAAGTAAGTTTTGTGGTTTTTGAGTGTTTTCAAAGTGACTAGAAGACAGAAATGTAGCCAAATGTGGCAAACCTCTGGCCAAAAAAATCCCACAATCACTGAAATATTTTTTACACAGCCATGAGGTCTTATGTAAGCATGACCCTAGTCTTAAATAGTCTTTAAATGTAAAGGTATTTAAAAAGAAAGATAAAGAGTGGCCTGGGGGTGGGGTGCAGAGGGAGGATGGATGAGTGGATAAAACCACTGTGTGGCCTGGAAGTCTGAAAAGATTATTGTTTAAGTGCAAGAGAGATGATATTATGATCCACTCCAAGTTCCAAAGTTTTGTGTGAGTGACTGGAGAGAGAGGAGGTGTTGCAGGATTTTTGTAATTTGTTTTTCTTATTGGTCCGGTTACTGGTGTTTCACAGTCTGTCAAACCATATGGATGAATGGAGCTAGCCTCGTAAAACTGTCACTGGGAGAAGGTTTTTGAAGCCTGTGATTTGCATCAGAGTTTTTAAGCAGCGGTTAGGAGGTGTTGGGTGGGGGTGGGAAAGAAGAGCAGATCGTGGAGACTTTCTAGGTTGTATGTTTGTGAATAGTAGTAGTGAGGGGGTGGGCGATGGCAAGGGAGGAGAGAGAAGCCTTGAGGAGGTTAAGATTTAGGGCCTAAGTGTGGAAGCAGGGAGGGGCGAGGGGATTAGGCTCAGAGCTCCTAATAATGGGGTTCAAATAGCCCACATTGAGTCCTCCACCACCCAGGCCTTGATTCTGAGCCTGGGGAACAATAATGACACATGTCTAATCCCCCTTTTGCACCCTCTCCTCCTTCCCTGAATCCAGGGACTGTGGTCATCTCAGGTTGCTGTGAAGTGATGAGTTCTTGTTGTTGTTATTCACCTTGAAAATCTGTTGTTTGTATTGTCTGCAATTGGAAGCTCCACTAGAAAGTTTTTCCTGTCCCCAAATTTTCACCTGCCATTGGCGTGGAGCAGTCTCAAACTCTGTCCCCCTTCTGTGTTTATTTCTCACAGAGGCTGGTCTTTTGTAGCTTTGGTGACTTCAGGGTAATAATGCAGGAGAGAAAGCTCTGGAAGAGGAATCCAGATTCTTGAGCTCTGCTCCCAGCCCCACTACCAACTAACTATGTGATCTTGGACATGTAACTTCTTTGAGCTGTGTATTTCTTGTCTTTAAGATGAGGATGATGCACCTTGATTGCCAAAATTCCTTTCAAGTCAACAACTTCCTGGCTCTTACTATGGTTGATTAGAACAGGGAGCACAGCTAGGGGCCAAAGTTCTGATTCTTTCTTGTTTTTAAAGTGTGGCACTAAAGAGGGGTTGTAAGACTGGGAGACTTTTCTGCAGTTTCTTATCCTCTGGTCAAGTCTTGCCACATAGGGCTCCAATTTGGGGTTCTAACCTGAATGGAGCTTCCTATTCCTTCTCAGGGACTAAGGCTGAGGATGAGATTGTGGGTCATTTAGAACTTGGGCTTTTCCTTTCTTTGAGTGTTTTTCTGCTCATTAGCACCCCAACCAGAGGCTTAGGAGAGAGGAAAGAGGAGCAGGAAGACCAATTGGCCTATTTTGATGTTTATAAGCACTCAGATAAAGTTTTTTTTTTTTCCTTTTTGTCTTTTTTCGTGACCGGCAACGGGATCGCAACCCTCGGTGTTGCGCCCGCACCTCGCTCAGCCAGTGAGCGGCCGGTCTGTATGTGGGATCCGAACCCTCGGCGGGAGCGCCACCGCACTCCCAAGTGGCGCACTGTAGCAGTGCGCCACTGGGCCGGCCCTCAGATAAAGTTTTTGAAAGACTGGGATTACTGAGAACATCTATCTTCTTTCCCCTTTTTCTTTTTAAAAAAGTGTTTGAAAGAAGAAGGGGAACCAAGCCTTCAGCCAATCCTCTGGATTTTATTTATCTACACTCCGTCTGGTCTCCTGCTCTACCATGCCATGCATTCCAATTAATGTGAAAATAAAGTGCTTATTTCACTTCAACTGGGACAGCCTCAGGTACCTAAATGTTTAGTGAGCTAAAGTAAGTGGATCTGTACTGATGTCTCACTGAGCTTCCTCTGGTGTACCCTGTGTGACCACTGAGGAAAAGAAGGTGCCCAGCAGACACACAGGGGCTGGCCCGCATCTGGGTAGGTATTAGTGTCTAGATCGGAATTCGTTGCCTCCCCTTTAGTTACATGCCTCCAAGCATCCCAGATTCCACTGGGCCATTGTTATCAGGCTTTTCCTTGGTCAAAAGGTCCTTTGGCAATTTTCTGCAAGCCTAAAGGAGGAAGATGGGGTTGCAAAATCCATCAGAGAATGCACAAAAGCTGGTGTGTAAATTATGAGACTTAAGCAAAACAAAAGAAAAGCAAAGTGGTCACCCTGACCTCCAACAGAGAGAGGCATCTCCTTAATATTTTTTATCATGGTAAAATACACATAATATACAGTGTACCATTTTAGTTATTTTTATGTGTGCAATTCAGTGGCATTAAACATTTGTAATGTTGTACAACCATAACCACTATCCATTTCCAGAATGTTTTCATCATCTCAAACAGAAACTCTATGCCCATTAAACAGTAATTTCCCCATTCCCTGCTTCCCACAGCCCCCAGTAACCACTGTTTCATTTTCTGTCTTTATACATTTGCCTATTATAAGCACCTCATATAAGTGGAATCATATAATATTTGTCCTTTTGTGTCTGGCTTATTTCACTTAGCATAACGTCTTCAAGTCTCATCCATGTTATAACATGTGTCAGAACTCCATTCCTTTTTAAGGCCATTGTATGTATATACCACATTTTGTTTATCCATTTATCTGCTGATGGACACTTGTGTTGTTTCCACCTTTTGGCTATTGTGACTAATGCTGCTATGACCATTGGTGTACAAATATCTGTTTGAGTATATGGCTAGGTCTCCTTCATATTTGGACTCTTTAAAATTTAGGGGCTACATTTCTAGATAGTACAGGCAACCCACACCTTAGAAACTTTACAGAAAATACTGATAGTATTATAGAATTCAACCTCTTCACCTCCCCCTCCATAGGCATATCAATGTTTTTGGGGGCAAATGCACTGTGAACTGGGAACCCAGAGACTCACCTCTCCCATCCCCAGCCACAAGGTTTGCATTCCCCTTGTACCCCATTCCCTTGAGGGCAGGGACTCCTTGTGGGGGTTCACGCACTGTGAACTGGGAACCCAGAGACTCACCTCTCCCATCCCCAGCCACAAGGTTTGCATTCGCCTTGTACCCCATTCCCTTGAGGGCAGGGACTCCTTGTGGGGGTTCACTGTTTGGGTTTGGGGGGTTCCAGGGGCTGTAGCAGTAGTAGTTGCCTGGTAAGGCTTGGAGTGAAGGTTCCCTAGGCAGATGTAGCTGTGCTGTATGACAACAGGGGGTGGAGGGAGCACTAGGATGACAGGATGACTTGAGAGTCAAGGGTTAGCAAGTCAGCCTGCCTTTTTTGTTTCTTGGTGGTTGGCCCATACAGGGATCAAACCCTGGACCTTGATGTTATCAGCACCACGCTCTAACCAACTGAGCTAACTAGCCAGACTAGGCCCATCTTTTCATACAGTAAGAAGGGCTTGTATCTCCCTTCTCCCACCCCCTGTGCCCAGCCCTGCTTATCCCACAATGGCCCCAAATGACAAAACATTTCAGAAGGTAGGAACTGCAAATGTGAGGTGTTACTAGGAGAATGAAAAAGTTTTCTGTAGCTGACTGAGGTCTTCTCAGAGAGTCAACAATACCTAATCTATTAAACATTTTAAATGTTAAAACTAGAATAAATGAAATGTTTCTGGCATTGCACATCATGTCTGATCATTGTTTCTCAGGAAATGCAAAGCCTTACTCATCTAGCCATGTGTAAACAGCCCTGGGATCTCAGTGGGATTTTCCCATTGTCTGGATTTGAAATAGGTGAGAGTATGAGCTCAAGGGAAGCCCTCACTTCCCATCACCAGCCCGGAATCGAGTCCACCCACAAAATCAGAGGAAGTGGAGACTCAGTGGGCAGAGAAGAGTGCTTTCCTGGGAAGTTGGGCTTGGGTCTTCTCTAGTCTCAGACTCTCCTTCAAACTAGGAAGAGAGAAAGAAGGGGTAAAGGTGGGACTGGAGCTTAGATCTGCTAGTGAACAAGGACTGGGAGCCATTGACATAGGCCAGCAACAAGAATGGATTCTTTAGTAGACTATGGAGAGCCTCACGGTGGGGTTCAGATCTCAGAATTACAGAGATATGTCTTGGTTACCAACCTTAGAAATGCTTCAGATTCAGTCTTGCTGCAAAGCTACAACTTTCCTTCACTTTCTAAGGGCAAATTAAGCAAAAATTTCATCCCTACTCCCATTACCCTCAACTGACAACCTTTACATTTTTGTTTGCTGCCAGTTGAGCTCAGTGAGAACTGTCTCAGCCTCCTTGGAGCTTTTGTTACCCTGTTCTGGCCACCATGGTTGCCAGCCTGTCCCTCAGAATTCCCTGCCTCTAGGAACTTCCACTCCAAGAAAATTCTCTGGTCTGTCTGTTTCTCCTTCTAGACCCTTGTTCTTTGGCAAAGTACTCGTAAACCAGGAGCCTGACTGCTCCCCTAGGCCTCTCCTAGGGAAACCACTGTCAGTTGGGGGGGTGGAGAGAGGGGAGGCAATGTGGTGCTGGAGATGGGGGGAGGGCAGGGTAGATGGAGCAGGGGGAGTGGAGAGAATATATTCTCTCCTGCTAATTATTTTCCCTGAGGACTTAACCAATGCAGAACCATCTATTATCGTGGGAGCACTCTGTGGTGGCTCTGCCTGTGATGAATGCTAAGTGGAAACAAGCAAGAAAAATTAACAGGCGGCTGCTTCTGTCCACCTAATTAAAATGCATATCCAAATGCATAATTCCTTATGTTTCCCCATGCACACACTCCCTTTCCAATCCCAATTTTACAGAGGAGAAAAAACACTTCCCCCCATCATTTCTCTTGATTATATTTTCATCAAGGAAGAATTGGAGGGTTTCTCTTAGAATAGAGAAGGGCCCGTTCTTCTACTAACACTTCTAAAATGGCCAGGTTTTGACTTAGATTGGGCCGAAAGGAGGAAGATGGGGTTGCAAAATCCATCAGAGAATGCACAAAAGCTGGTGTGTAAATTATGAGACTTAAGCAAAACTTCTTCTAACACTTCTAAAATGGCCAGGTTTTGACTTAGATTGGGCCGAAAATTCTGTGCTTCTTTTGTTTAAAATAAGAACCAAGAACTTTATCTGCAGAAAAAAAGGAGGAAGGAAGGAAGTAAAGAAAGAAAGAAAAGAAAAAGCGTTCCCACCTTTTCTGCTGACCATTTAGTTTTTTTTTTTTAAAAGATGACCGGTAAGGGGATCTTAACCCTTGACTTGGTGTTGTCAGCACCACGCTCAGCCAGTGAGCCAACCGGCCATCCCTATATGGGATCCGAACCCACGGCCTTGGTGTTATCAGCACCGCACTCTCCCGAGTGAGCCACGGGCCGGCCCCGTGACCATTTAGTTTTGAACTAAAAGTCTGGCTTGGATCAGCAGTGAGAATTTTGAAGGTCTTTTCAATCTCCTCTTCCCCTCTATTCCTTGACCTGATGTTGTACTGCCTACTCCAGTCCCCCCAAACAAACATAACCCAAGCTTTTGTAGAGAGATTTTAGAAGAAGAAGATGCATCTACCTTTGCAGATCAGGTAGACAGAAAGAAACAAAAGCCTCTGCATTTGGGGGCAATATCAGATGCGCTGACACCACAGTACCAAGTATGTTTCAAATCAAACAAACAATACCTTTGTCTTTATCTTCCCCTGCATTCACCCGGCTGATCATTTTCCCCCTCTCCCAAGAACAACTTTATTCAGTGGTCATAAAATATTTAATAAAACATGAAACTTAAGTCACTGTGTTCAATTTGCCATCACAGCCGTCTCTGGCAGGCCCCCTCCCCCGGCCAGCCCACCCCTCCTGAAGCCCCCGGACTGCCCTCCACGCAGCCCCAGCTGTTTATTTATCGGGGCCGGCTCAGCAGTGCATGGAGATTGCTTTTAATTAACTCTCTTCATTTTTTCCCAATCTTCAGGGAGCAGCAGTCCTTTAATGATTTTAATATTTTATCTGAATTTATATCCGCCTTATTTGTTGTTGTTTGACTTCTGCATTTGTTCTTCCTGAATCGCTTCCAGATTGATATATTGATTTGCCCCTTCCCTTCCCCCTGTTACCCCCAAGACCTTTCAGGAGAAGGGAGCATGGGTTCCAGAGAAGGCTGTCTTCCCCAGCTTCCCACTGTCTGCACAGGGAGAGGTGCCCCGTATTGGCCAGGGTGAGGGTTTGGATAGGAAACTTTGTCTTAGGACTCCAGTCTCACCTGACTCTTAGCTGAAGGAGTTTCTGAGCTTTTCACTTAAAAACAAAACAAAAACAAAAAAAAAAGAAAAATTCTGTATTTTAGAAAGTGAGGTCTCTGCCTCTTTTGTGCTTACTCCCTCTGTAAGGGAGTATCTCACCTGACTCTTAGCTGAAGGAGTTTCTGAGCTTTTCACTTAAAAACAAAACAAAAACAAAAAAAAAAAGAAAAATTCTGTATTTTAGAAAGTGAGGTCTCTGCCTCTTTTGTGCTTACTCCCTCTGCAAGGGAGTGAGCTGCCCTGGAGAGGTGGTTAGAAAATGGCTTCCTGGGTTTCACTGTGAGTAGTAGTTTGAGGTCTGTCTTTCCACCCAGCCCAACCTTACAGAGTTCAATGGGGTTTTTGGAGCTGCTGCAGGATGATGGCTTTAGGGCAGGGCTAGATGTAGGTTCAGTCGAGTCTTCATGCCACTTCATGTGTCTTTAGGTATGGCTGGAATCTGCTCAGTAACTGCTTGGGAGAATAATTGTAGGTACAGCCTGAGAGAGGGAGTGAGGTAGCACCAAAGGCCTTCTTTACCTGAGGCTGCCTTCTCTTTCAACCCTCTGTTCCCCTTTTCATGCCCCCTCCCAGAGATGGGAAAACACACAACCATCGACACGTCCTCCCAGCGAGTGAGGTAGCACCAAAGGCCTTCTTTACCTGAGGCTGCCTTCTCTTTCAACCCTCTGTTCCTCTTTTCATGCCCCCTCCCAGAGATGGGAAAACACACAACCATCGACACGTCCTCCCAGCACCCCCTCCCAGCCTTCTTTTGGCTGCAAAGTCTGCCTCTTCCTTATCAGCCCCAGTGATGTTGGACATGGGGGCTAGTTTTCAGGACCAGCTTGTTCACCAAATGCCCTTTTGGCATCTTGGTTTGGTGATGTGTCTTCAGGTTTACCCATTGCTAGGCAACTGCCAACCAAAGCTGGAACCTAATTGGTATTGCAGTGAATTGCCCTGGTGACTTGTATCCACATTTAGGGACTTTGATTTGTAATATTGGCTCTGGGAACAGGAAGCTAAGATATTCTTCCATGTGCCTTTCTGGAAAGAAATATTGGTTTTTAACATCTGGCCCAGTGCCTGGCACACAGTCAGTACAAACTGATGTTTGTTTGGGTGATGAAAATGGTGATTTCTTCACATCCCCTTGCACTGGAATGCTCTTCTCATCCCTTTATGTCTGTGAGGTCTGAAAATCGACTATGTCAGGCTAAGCTACATGCAGGAGATGAGGGAAAAACATGGCTTCCCCCAACACAGTCTAGTGTTCAGGCTACTCAGTGTCCTGTTGGGTGTTTCTTCTTTACCTTTCCTTGGCAATCATGAACCCTTTCAAGAATCCTACAAAAGTTGTGGATCATCTCCCCAGAAAAAATGCATAGAAGTATAAATACCTGTACATGAATTTATGGGTCCACAGAGCTCAGGGAACCTGTCTGTGGATGCTCTAGAGGTGCAAGGACTCCAAGGTAAGGACCTCAGCATGAGAGATGGGGTGAGCTTTGTATCCCTACTTGGAGAGACAGCCCTGGTCATACTTGCCCCTGTCGTCTCACCAAACTGCTTGTGGCTCCTCTAGGCAGCTGTTTGATTGTCCTCTAGCACATCCCCCTCTCCCCCTCCCAGTTGTGCTTGGTGCACATAGGCCTACTCATCTCCAGGCAGTGCAAGTGGCCTGTCTCCCAGTAAAGCCCTTGCTGACCCTCAGGTAGAATTGGCCACACCTGCCCTTGGCCCTACAGTGCTGAGCATACTCTTCTGTCAAAACCATTGAAATACTTGACTGTGGTTAGCTAGATGTAAGGCCCTGGAAGGCAGGGACAGTGGCTGCCTGTGCCTCTCTATCACTAGAATCTAGCCTAGCAGGCATTTAGTAAATATGTGTGGAATGACTGAGCTGATGAAGTCAGCAGGCAGGCACACTGCTCTGCCCACCTAAATGTGCTTCTAGCCCTTTAGCGTTGATGCATTTCGCATTCTCTCCCTTGATGGCAGGAGTTTGAGAAAGGCAGCAGAATGCCTCCCCAAAGATTCTTCAATTTCAGTTTCTTTCTTTCTTTTTTTTTTTTTGTTGGCTGGTCAGTCCAGGAATGGAACTCTGGACCATGGTGCACCATGCTCTAACCAGCTGCACTATCTGGCCAGCCCTAGATTCTTCAGTTTCAGGTGTTGGGAAGGAGATGCAGGCTTAGCCGTGCTTGCATGTAGGGTGTGGGGCTGTGACGCAAGGCAGCCCCACTCATCCTGGTCCTTTGTTTCTTGATCATGTCATCCTTGTAGATCTAAAAAGCTTGGCTTTCCCCCTTTGGGCTTGGGAGGTAAAGACAAAGCTTTTTGCTTTGCTTTCTTTCAGGGAATAAGTAACCTAGGGCTTGTGAATAGCCACTGATAAATCAACCATATTTTTATTCAGTGCCTACTATGTGCTTAGCTGTGTATGGGATTTCCTTTAGCCTTCTTTATATCTGGGACCTTTTTTGGTTTTTAACATGGAAAAGACCAGAAGATGCAGAGTACTATAAAGGTTTCACCTAGGTTGGGATCTAGTGAGAGTACACTGCCTGTTCTATTGAGCTTTGGAAGTGACTTTAGTCTAGTCACTGCTTTCAGATACATCTTCTTTGAGAGAATGCCTACTGTATACTTTCACAGTATCAATGCCTAGTCAGATAATAACTTTCCTTATGACTCAGTAGCCCAACCATATACAATGCACATAACTTCACTTGACAATGAAACAAAAAGGATGTCCTGGTGATCACGCAGGGACCTTTATCTCTCAAATCGGGAGAGATAAAGATATCAATCTATCATTGTAACTTTTGTATGTCCTCTTATTGCTTTGCCACACTCCGAATCATTCTGCATTGGGGGCTATTTGTTAGAAGTCACTACCCTGGAGAGGCCTGGCTCTGTGTCAGGAGGAAGATGTAGACCCAAGGAGAAGACTGATTCCTGGAGACAAGTTTTAGTTAGGATCCTGGTCTGCTAGACACCCTTCAGCATGGAAAGTCAGAGAAAATGCCGATGGTGCACAAAATATAGGCTGTTGTATAGAATTGTAGAGAAATATTTGTCATTTTAGGAAGGTCATATTACAGTGGCACCTACTCTTGAAGGTAACTCTCTCTCATTCCAGCACACAGCCCTTCCATACAGAGGTGCACCCAGGGCTGTCCAGTTCCTGATGCTCATTTCCTTTCTGGGAAGCTATCCCAGTATAACAGATACTTATACATATTCTGTTCTCATTTTATCTAATTACACAATCTCTGGGGGATGGGGAACAGGTTTGGGCCATTCAATTTTAGGTCAGTTGTGTACAGGGTAGCTGGGATGAGTACGGATCTATGGAGTTCTATGAAAGTTGGAAAGTTCCTGTAGTTCCCTGGCCCAGAGCACACCAGGGGGCATTATTTGCCATCTCAGGGGCTGGCGATCCCAGCAAGCATCAGGGCAGAGATGGAGCCTGGCCAGTTTGTGAGTCTGAATTTCAGAACCTTTCCGAGACTTAGCTAGCTCTTGCTATCCTTAGAGCAATAGGACTCTCGTTTTAGTATTTTATGATCTGCCAAACTGACCCTAACCCAATAATATTGTAGGTTATCACCCTACTCTGGTGATTCATTCTTATCCCTTACCTGGAATGTGTTCAGTTTCCTGAGAAGTACAGAACAAAGAAGCTCTGATTGATGGAACAATCTTTATCATTGCCCATTGATGCCCCAATTGTCTGTCTCCTTTACTACCCAGATGAACTGGTCTGGGTAATGTGAAAGTTCCAAAACATCTGCACATTTCTCTAAGACCCAGAGCCTGCAGCCTCAGGCAGCCTCATCTCCTGGAATCTCTCCTCCAGGCTCTACTGTAGCCTTTTAAATCCTCAGGAAGAAAAAGCCCCCTAGGAACCTTTTATTTTATTTTTTTGCTTTCTGCTTCTTATTGCATTTCTTGACTCAGAGCTAAACCACCCCAAGACCCTCTGAGCATTGCATGGAGGAATGATTCACTTCATGCTGAATATCAGGGTTCATACCTCCAACCTAGGTTTCCTTCTGACTCCTTATCCCCTTCATCCATTCCCCATTGATGCCTTTCTCCTTCCCCGCATGGTTGGCATCTTGATCAAAAAGCATTGAAGGGGCACAGAGGAAGGGAAGAGTCTTCTGGTTTTGTCCCCAAGGAGGGCCCACTCAATCTCATGGATATGGGAGTGGGTAAAGGGAAGGAGGAAAAGGACAAAGCTTATGTACAGCAAAGGGTGCCTCTGTGGGAGAAGAAACAGGGTGGGTGAGCTGCCACGGTGGTGAATACTGCACTAGATGATGGGTCCAGGCTGTGAGGGATCTGTGAAATCGGGAGGGAGAAAGCACTGGGTCCTGAGGTTGGGATGTCAGAGAGCGCTTCAGGGAGGAGCTGAGTTTGGAAGGAGAGTGGGGTCTGAGCAGGCTCGGTGGAGGGTCAAGCTGGGGGACTTTAGGCATGAAACGGAAGTGAACAAAGATTTGGAAAGTATTCGAGTGATTCCTTAGAGAATCCTCTTCCTTTCTGGGGGAAATAAGGCCAGTTAGGAAGGAATGTGTGGAGGACAGCAAACAGACCCTTTTGGCTTGATGGGAGTGGAAGGGTCCATGAGCACAAGGGAAAAATGGAAAATACGCCTGGGGCCAGGTTGGTCTGAGGTGGTTCTTTCTCGGAATACCCAATATCAGCATCAATTAAATAGTACGCAGTCATCTGGGCTCCCGATTGAGGTGGAGCCCCAGTTTGGCAGCCAATTCCTGGAAGTACTCAAACACTTTGGGGAAAGAAAGAGAGGAGAGGTTGGGGGTGTCATCCCATGTCCTCCAGCAAGGAGGATTGTCCACCTCCCGTCACTGTCCCTCGCTGAGGGGCTGAACTGAATCTTGGTCCTCAGTTTTTTTTGTTCTCTGTTCTGGGTGCATTCCAGGGCACCTCTCATACGGTATAGAGGTGAGGGGGAGAGGTTGGGGGTGTCATCCCATGTCCTCCAGCAAGGAGGATTGTCCACCTCCCGTCACTATCCCTCGCTGAGGGGCTGAACTGAATCTTGGTCCTCAGTTTTTTTTGTTCTCTGTTCTGGGTACATTCCAGGGCACCTCTCAGACGGTATAGAGGTGAGGAGGATACACTATGGGGCCCGCACTGGTGGGAGCCATGAATCCTGTCAGATATGGGGCAGCCCTGCCCAGCTGATGGTGGATTTGTTAAGGAGGGCAGACTTGCTGGGTAGAGCCCATCCAATGTCTTCCTCCCTTTCTATGCTTTAGTCACTATCCCTTTTCTTTAACCATCACCACCTATAAATGGTATAAATAAAATGTACAAATCCAACCCATGGTGGAAAATATAAACATTGACCTTTGTAGCTCAAAGCCTGGCACCCTAAGAATCAGTTTTCATGGTTTGAACAGGGGAGAACAAGGCTATATAGGTCTCTTAAAACAGTGTGTTTCCTCCTGGGGGGCTGAGGTGGTTTATTTGCAAGGTGGTACTTCCTCTCTCCCACCCAGGCACCCATTCAGCTGTCCACCTGCATGCTGGCTGCTCCCTCCTGCAGGCAGGCCCTGGGCCCAGGGAGCTGGCTCTCAGGGGGAGGCGGGGTGTTACACAAGTCCTTGGGGTTCCTCGGGGGTCTTGCACTCTTTATAAGCGCAGACTCTCCATCCTCGGTGTGTGTGGGGGCGGCAAGGGTGTGGTGAGCAGTTGCCCTGTGACATGTGGCTTGGGTGCAGGCTCTGGAACCAGAGAGTCTGGGTTCAAATCCAAGCACCATGACCTTGGGCAGGATTTCTAACCCCTGTGCCTTATTTTCTTCACCTGTAAAGTGGGAGTGATAGTTTCTCCCTTTCTAGGGTTGCTGGAAGAATTAAATAAGTTAATGTATGTAAAGTGCTTAGAAGAGTTGGCACATATTACCCTCTTAATAGATGTTTGCAGTGACCTTGTTTTTCCATCTGTAAAATGGGAAGACAGACTAGCTGATTCCCTGCCCACCCCCCATATTGGCATCTTAAGGAAAATGAGATAAAAAAGTAGGAGAAGCTCTGATTTTCTTAGAAGAAAGAAGTTGTAGAAATGTATGGCATTATTATTATTAATTTACTTTTTTATACTTAGAACAAAGTGCTAGAGAGACTTTGAGAAAGATTTTTCCATGGATCCTTTTCCAGGTGCCCAGATTATTGCATACTATTTAATTGGTGCTGATATTAGGTCCTTCTAAGAAAGAATAAGAATTTCAAAGATGCCCGTATTTCACAGATGTGGAAACAGAACACAGAGAGGTGAAGTGACTTTAATGTGACAGGACTCCTGGTGCATGATGCCATTCTCCACTCATGGCTGCCACATCCAAGGGGGAGGACAATGCTTCTTGCCTGGATGAGCTCTGCCCTTCCACAGCTAGAAAAGGGCTTGAAAGTCCTTCAGACCAAAAGGGGTGAGGGTTGAGGGTTGGCCTGCATGTTCATCTCCTGAGTCAGCCTGACACACTGCTGTCAGGGTGGTAGGTGACAGGCTGAGGCACCTTGTTCATTGGCCACCCTCCTGTGCTGGTTGGTGTGTGTATGAGTTCCCAGCACACGCTTTTGGTAGGCAGGGATCGTGCTTGACAAGCTGGCATTCCAAACTCCAGATCTTCCAAACACCAGACCCCGATGTTATTTTTAACTGTCCAAAGTTTTTTCCATGGGGTGTAATTAATGGGACTCAATAGCCTAGTCAGAGAATCTAAACTTCAGCTTGTTTTGCATCCCTTGAATGGGCATGTTACTGATAACCAAGCAGAAAAACACCCTGTTTTTTAAGTTGACTGTTCAAAATCTTCCTGCCAGCCCTACCCCAAACTCATCTCTGGGGAAAGAAAGCAAGCTCAGAGATAACCTGAGTTTGACTGTTTTTGTGGCTCCAGATAGGAGGGAGGAAGATCATTTCTGTCCATGACCTTCTCCTCCCCACCTCTCTGAGTCCTGATAGTGAGGGACAGAGCTACATTTTCAGAGAGATAACAAGCAGGGCATTGAGGAGGTTGGCAGTCCTCTCTCCTGATCCTCTTTTTCAGCCCCTGCATTCCCCAGAGGTAAGCCACTTTCTCATTGTCCTCTGGGGATAGTCCCAGAGAGATGCCCTTATTTAAGAGAGCATGAGATCTTGTAGTGTCCAGTGACCAATATCCTTGTGACAATTGAGAAGATTTTCAGTTTCTCATGTCCAGGAGAAAGTGTGCTGTCTCATGCTAGCCTAACATTTGCATCATGAATTTCCCCAGCTTGTGCCTCACTTTTCTTCTCCATTCACATGTCTCCCCAGGCCACAGTGCACTAGGCGATTATGCTCTAACTGTATTAGTTGAGTACGTACAATGTACCAGCTACTGTGGCTCTGGATACACAATGGTAAGCAAAACCAACACGGATCCTATTTTTGCAGAATTTACGGTCCAGTTGGGAAGACAGACATTAATCATGCAATCATATAAACATATAAATAAAAGTGGAATTTGTATAATGTTGAAAAGTTCAAGAAGACGTAGAGAATATAGCAGGGGGAACTGCTCTGCTCTAGTGTGTTGAAGGAAAGTTTATTTGAAGAGGAAAAATTTCATCCCAGGAAGGGGGAACAGTATGTGCAAAGGTCCTGTGGCATGTTGGAGGACCCAAGAAAGGCCACTGTGGCTGCAGTTCTAGAGAGGGAGGGAAAGCACAGCTCATGATATGGTAAAAGAGGCTAGAAGAGGCCAGAACACACAGGGCCTTGATAGATAAACTTAAGAATTGTGTATTTCATGCTAAGATCAGCTGTGGAAAGATTTAAGTTAGTAAGTGACTTGATCCAATTCACATTCTAAAAATTTCCCCCTGGCTACAGGGGGATTTACTGATGGAGCCTGGGAAAGAAAGGATGAGTAAGCTCTGGGGAGGCTTTTCTGGGTAAAATTTAGAAAATAAAAATGAGATATGAGCATATACATGAGGGACAATGTATTAGGTGGAGAAGGCTTTGACAATAGAGCTTTCCCTCTTTCTACCATTCCCAAACCCACTTGGTAATTTAAATAAATGGACACCCTGTGTCCATCCTTGGAAGTTTTTGGTGCTGTGGATAGATTTGTTTTCCTCCCAAGTCCCTGCTGCCTGCTGCAACTATTCCTTTGGGTTTCTCAAGGTGTTGTCTGAGGACTACCTACATGAGGGGCACCTGTGTGACCAGGTCAATTCCTGAGCCTCACCTTAGACCCACTGAATCAAGATCTCTTGGGAGTGAGGCCATGCGATCTAATTCTTATGCCCTGGGAAGTGTGAGCACCACGGTCCTTCCCAGCCCTGCATATGCAACAACAAATGTAATGATGCTTTCAATGTGTGTGGGGCTATGGAGGTGCCAAGTGCTTTCGGGGCACAGGTGGTCTCCTATAGGCCTTGCAACACAGCAATTGAGGAGACCAGGGATTTGGGCCCTTGGGTATCCTAGTTGATGTAATTACAAAGTGATGCAGTTGGTGGGAGGATGGGGCTCAAAGCCAGATGTCTGACTCCACTTTACCCTTCTTTCTTCACACCTCTTTTCTCCAGGGCGCAATGTTATAAAACATTGAATTCTGACAGTTTCCAGATGTAGTTCCTTTAAAAGAAAGATCAGTATCTCTATGGGGGCTAATGAGATCCATCCGGAAAGTGGGTATCCTGTTAGTACCTGGAAGGGTGGATCAGGTGGGTTTATTGGTGTTATTATTATAACTTTTTATTACAGAAGATATCAAATGTATATTAAAGGAGACAGAATAGTATAAAGAACCCCCATGTATTCATCACCCAACTTCAATAGTCATGGGGACAGCATCTTTTCAGTTCAGACTTTGCCCTGTGATGCTCTTGTTTTTATGTCCAGAGAATGGGCGGAGGGGACAGAGAAGCTTTCAAAGTACCCCTACCAGCTGTTGACTACAGAGGGAGAGAGTTCTTTTGACTCATCTGTCTCTCAACAGTACAGCTCATAGGCAGAGCTAGTGCTTGGATGATAGATCTAGGAAACAACTTTATTAACTGGAGGTCTCCCTCTCTGTCTAGACACAACAACAGAGGCCTGGCAAGGTCTGAAATAACCCTCAGGCCTCACACAGCTATAAGAGGTGGATCAGATCCCCCATGTAGTGCAGCCCCATCTCCCTTACACATCACAGAAGGTCTCTTGACATTTTTTTGCTCTAGTGTTTTCTAGCATGGAGCTGTAGGAGATAGAACTCATATGCAAAGCTGTCCAGAGCTCCAGTGGTTGATATACCAGTATTTGGCTACCTCGGCCTTTGCTTCATTCTTTAAAAAAGACCTCTGGTGTAGCCTGGAGGTCTCAAGGTCTGGCTAGAAAAGAATACACTTATAAAACAGAGTGAGTACCAGTGGAAGCAAGATGGGCCACATGCTTAATGTCCCTTATGTCTGCCTCTCCTAAAAGTCTAAAGGCTTGAAGTCAGCATATGACACAACAGTGGTTCAGACAATGAGTACCCTAGAATTTCAGGGAAGGAAGAAATCAATTTCACTGGCCAGCTCCATGGGGGAGGCAGGGTTTAAGGGAGCCTTGAGGGATGGGCAGAAGTTAGGGAGCTGTTGAGACGGGAGCCTTCCATCTGAAGAGGGGAGCCAATCTCAGCACAGCACATCAACCAGAAATCATGGAGCACCTCCTAAGGTGGAAGCCTCTGTACTTCACACTGTGTGGGTTATTGTATTAGACTGTTTCTGTTGCTTATAACATAAATACCTGAAACTGGGTGGTTTATAAAGAAAACAAAATTTATTGCTTACAGTTTTGGGAACTGTGTCTGGGAAGTCCACAGTGCAGGGAACATATCTGGAGAGGGTCTTGGTGATGGCAACAGTGACCCAGGGGTCTCACATGGCAGAAATGGCACAACAAAGAGAAAGCCCTCCGAACTGCTCCCCTGGCCGCCATGAGGGGCACCTGTGTGACCAGGTCAATTCCTGAGCCTCACCCTAGACCCACTGAATCAAGATCTCTGGGAGTGAGGCCATGCGATCTAATTCTTATGACCTGGGAAGTTTCAGCACCACGGTCCTTCCCAGCCCTGTGTATGTAGCAACAAATGTAATGACGCTTTCAATGTGTGTGTGGCTATGGGGGTGCTAAGTTAATCCATTTATATGCTGTGCTCCTGCAATCTAATAACCTCTTCAAGCCTCCACCTTTTAATTACCATAATAAAATTTCCCACCCTCTTAGCACTTTCAAAGTGAGGACCAAGCCTCCAACACTTCAAACTTTGAGGGGACTCAATTCAGTCCATAATAGTTACCAAGAAGTAGAGGATACAATTTCTGTTCTCCAGGAACTTCCTGTGTAGCTGAGGGACAAGACGTATGTTGAATACCAATCTAAGTTGAAGACTATAATACTATATAAGATGTAAGTTGACTTTTAAGATAAGCCCAAGGAAGAGTGCAATGGAAACCAAGAAGTGAATCAGAAGGTAGAACATAGGACCAATGGCCTTGTATCCAAAGTCTTCTGTGTGTGTGGCTGAGTGCTGGATGCTGCGATAACCACAACATTCCACAGGAGCCTTTCAGAGCAGTGACCATTCTCAGTCCAGCTACTGTCACTTGAACACACCTGTACTTTGCTCCACAGCCCTGTGCTATGAGCTTTACACACATTGACTCATGTAATCCTCCTAACAACCCTATGATGCAGGTAGTAGTAACTTTTTTTTATAGAAGAGAAAACACCAAAGAGTTTAAGCAAAACTTGCCCAAGATCTCACAGCTGGTAGAGGAAGACCAGGCATGTGCATATGAACAAGTTTGGGTTCAAAAAGGAACCATGAGAACACCAGCCAGCCTGGTCATTGGGAGAGAGAAGGCTGGACAGGTAATGAAGGGCCCGGTTATACACACCTGTGGGAAAAGTCAGGTGGTGATCCTATAGGTGCTGGGGAGTTATTTAAGGTGTGGCAGGATGGATGTTGAGGGTGATTAATTTGCAGGGTGGCTTGGGGGAGGAGGCTGAGGCAGGAACGCACACGGAAGTGACAGGGGTGTAGCGGAGGGGGTGGCAGAGGGAATGTGCCTGGTTAAACCAAGTAATCAAAACCCTCACGGCCCAGTAGACTTAATTAAAATCAAATGAGCACCCCAGCAAACCCATCTCATACCGAGTAAGGATGGAGATTCCGGATCACTACGAGGGTATTAGTGCTGGTTTCGCTCTAGCTGCAGGGACACAAATCTTCATCAATATATGATATTTGTAAAATATGCATATGCTCTGCATCGATTGGCTCGTTACACATTTATGGTTTCAGCCCTCAGTGAGATCTCCGTGGTCCATTGTATCTCTTCTCACCCCCTTCCATTTCTTCCCTATGGCAGGGAATATTCCAATATTTTTCCATTTACCTGAAAACTCTTTCCATCCCCTCGTTCTCGGCAGATGACATCGCCCCAGACTTGTCCAAGAAAATCGAAGCCTTGAAGTAGGAACTTTTCTTGTCATCCCTGTCGTCTGCCTCATCATGGCAAAAGCCCCTCTTTGGAAGGGCCTTCCTTGCCCACCCATCTGATATTGTCCATATATCATGATCCCATGACCCTGTTCTATTTTCTTCACAGCACACACAATATCAGAAATTATCTTGATGAATTTGTTTGTTCACCTGTCTTTTGTCTGCATTTCCTCTTGGAATATAAGTTCCATGAGAGCATAGACCTTGCCTGTCTTGGGATTTGCAGCGTTCATAGTCCCTGGTACACAGTAGATGCCTGGGACGTGGCAGAGGCTCAAAAAGATAAATGAATGAGTGAATTCCCATGGCTGCAGCCAGCCCCATGCTTCAACCTTCCTCTTTCCTCCTGACTATCCTACTGCCCAGATGTTCCCCCTCAAACTTATATCCTAAATGAATTTAACTTCCTCCTTTAAAGCTGCTTACTCTCTTTGGGGTTCCTGGTCATCAAAGGAAAAATCTCGGGGTCATCTTTGGTTCCTCCCTCCCCTCATCCCCACTTACACTTAGTCCTGAGTCCTGTTGACTTAACTTTGGCAATGTCTCTGGACTCTGTCCCCTCTCCCATTTGCCTCTCACTCAGGCCACATTATGGTCATGGGGACACTGGCAGGAGTTTCCTAATTGTCTTTCCAGCCCGTGGTGTCTCTCCCCCATCAGGCCATCCCTCTCCATAGGGAGAGATTTGCATGGTTCAGTTTCATTATATCTTTGACGGCTCCTAGGGATTACAGCATTCATCTGTCCATCCGTCCGTATGGTCATGGGGACACTGGCAGGAGTTTCCTAATTGTCTTTCCAGCCCGTGGTGTCTCTCCTCCATCAGGCCATCCCTCTCCATAGGGAGAGCTTTGCATGGTTCAGTTTCATTATATCTTTGACGGCTCCTAGGGATTAGAGCATTCATCTGTCCATCCGTCCGTCCATCCATCCATCCATCCGCTATTTCCTGAGTGCCATGTCTGTGCAGCACTGTGCAAGGTGCTGGGGTAGAGAGCTGAAAGCACAATCTTTGCTCTCATATACATTTTCCATCTGGTAGTAGGGGACAGAAAAAAACAACCCAAATCACTCAAGTGTAACTTTTTATTCATTCATCAAATATTTATTGAGCTCTCACTATGTGCCAAGCACTGTAGGTGCCAGGGATACAGCAGTCTATAAAACAAAGTCCCTGCCTTCATGGGACTCACATTCTAGTAGAGGAAACCAACAATGGCCAAATACACAAGTACAAATGCAATGGAGGAAAATAAAGCGGGGTAAAGGGCACGAGAAGGTGACGACTGAGCAGAGACCTGCAGGATGGGAGGGTGTGGCACTTGCAGATATCTGGGGGGGAAGCCTTCCAAGCAGAGGCAGCAGCTGATGCCCTGTGCCAAGACCCAGACTAGGAGTGTGCTCCGGGGAATGTGCCAGGGGGTGTGGTGGGATGCAAAGGAGAGGAGGGATCAATTCTATCTGGAGGGATGAGGGGGAAACACCAAACTCCCTAGCGCCACATTCACACTCCAGCTTCCCGTTTTTTCTATTGACTATGGGCTTGAATCATGTCTGACTGTGGACTTCCCACCTCTGGGTCTTTGCTTCTGTGACATTCTCTGCCATGATCCTTATGCCTCTACCTTATGAACTTTCCCAGTTTCTACTCACCCTTCAAGGCCTGAGTCTTCTTCAGGCAATACCAGCTGCCCACTCTGTGGGTCCCATGGCACTTAGTTCATGCTAGCAGTGCACTTAGCATAGTGACTTCTGGGAGGCTGTGCCTGTGCCAGTCACTTCCACCAGCCAGAGCTCCTTGAGAGAAGGAATCGTGTCTTAGATTCTCTCAGTCTGCTGGGCACCCAGTAGGTGGTTCCATGCACATTCAAAGCAAATTCTGTTGGAAAACAACTTGTTTTGTTACCAGATCACTCTATCTGGAGATGCAGGCAGACACACATGCCCTTTTTCTACACATCAGTTGCCTTTTAAAAGAGTCCTGCAGTTCCCAATGAAAGCAACAGGGTCGTGAAATTAATTTGTCACTCTGGTGCCAGCTTCACTCAGCTGACTCATGGCCTGAGAAGGAGTTTTTTAAACATGTGTTTCTCATCTATGTGCTAATTTCTCTTCCTTTTCTCAGTAATCTTCTCTTCCTCTCAAACTTGTGGGTGGTAATTGCCTTCAGGTTGGTGGCACCTGCACCTCCTCCTGTGTTCACTGAGCAGATGTTTTCCAGCTTTGGGCCTGGGAGGCCGGGTGGGGGTCCCTGACTTGGGAAGGGTTAGAGGGAGTAAAATGAGATGAGATTTCCTACTCTTTTGAAATTCATCCAAGATTGTTTGCTTGAGAAAGGCCTAACAATTAAAAAAAAAAAAGTATACACACATATATATGCAAATGTAAATGCAAACACACACATATGCACATGAGGGTACTTTAGAAAGTTTGCAGAAAAATAGAATTAAAAGATAATATGAGTCTTTCCATGAACTTTTTGAATACCCTCATAAATAAATTTATATATTTGCTATGAGCTGATCATATATCTTCAAGGAGATTTGGTTATTTTCTCTCCCTGATGGGGGTATAAGAATATTTCCAGGTGTCCTGGGATTAAGTTATTAATTCAACAATATTTATTGAGTACCCAGCACTATTCTGAGTACTGGACATACAGCAGTGGACAAAATTGCCAAAATCCTTACTCTTATGGAGCTTACATTCTAGTGGGGACAACTTGATGATAATCTGAGTAAACAAGTGAGATGGTGGTAAGTCTCTGGAGGCAGCTAAAGCAGGGAGTTGGGACAGGGAGTGTTGGGGGAGGATGATTTAAAATAAGGTGGCCAGGGAGGATCTCACCAAAAAGTGGCATTTCAGGGCCATTTGGAAGAAGAGCATTCAAGGTAGAGGGAATAGCAAGGGCAAGGTTCTGCCGTGGAGGTGTGGCTGATGTTTTGAAGGACAGTAAGGCAGCCAGTGTGGCTGGAGCAGAGTGAGAGATGACAGGATTTACAAAGGAATTGGAAGTGGGAAACTGACAACAAGAGAGGCATCATGAATGACCCCAGAGTACTTGGCTTGAGTGAACGGAGGATGAGATGGAGATTGCTGAGATGGTGAGGACTGTGGGGCAGCAGGTGTGTGTGGGCTCAGCTTTGCACTTGGAGAGCTTGAGATGCCTAATTGACATCCAGGTGGAAACGTCCAACAAGCAGGTGTATTGCTGGGCCTGCCCTTGTCAAGTGTCCACCCAGGGAGATTAGGACACTGTCCAGTGGGTCTCTTTGAGACCTGGATACAAACAGGTCATTATAAAGGCATGAGGAACTAACTCTGGGCTTGTGTCATTGAGCCTTAATTTTTAAATAAAAAAAATTTTTTTTAAGGCACATCAGGATTCAATTCAAGAATTATGTACTAGCTCCAACTATATGTGAGGCATTGTGCTAGGTGCCAAGCATATATCACAAGAGTAGGACTGAAATGGATTGGCTCCCTGGAGCTTATGGTCTATGGGTGAAAGTGCATTCAATTCAAGAATTATGTACTAGCTCCAACTATATGTGAGGCATTGTGCTAGGTGCCAAGAATATATCACAAGAGTAGGACTGAAATGGATTGGCTCCTTGGAGCTTATGGTCTATGGGTGAAAGTGTACAAGCATACATTTTTATTAGAATGATGGTAAATCCAGAAGTAATACAGAATAGACATTACATCTTTATCAAATAAATTAAAATCTTTACTTACGACACTCCATTTCCATTATTGTGATAAAGCAAGGAAATTTGAAAATGCTTGTGGTTTTTCCAAATTAATATATATATATATTGCCAAGAAAGGTGATTGGGAAGTTCCTGTGCACCGAGTGCAGGCATTATTAGGCTTCACTAAACATGGCTAAACATTTTCCCACTATTAAGCATTCATATAGGAGGTCACTGGTTATAATACCAAGGTCATATAAATTATCCCTGGCAGGGAAGTTTTGCTTTTAAAAATAACTGCTACAATCATGTATGCTGGTGAAACTACCTAATTCACCCTCAAAAGTGAGAAATATGTACTCAACATATTGAGAGAGGACATGCACAACTTAAGGAGAGCTAGGGGTTTAAGTTAGTGGTGAGAACATACACTGCTAAGCAAATGAGTTAAGGCAATTATTAATTTCAGAGAATACAGTTATACAGGGGAGGAAATGTGATCATAGAGTACTACGTATCTCAGCTCTGAATAGAGTTTACATAATCATAGTAATATAAAGAGTAATCACTGAGAAAATGAAAATATTACATCTGTTCAAAAGTATGCACACACGCAGAGGGAAGAAGGTGGGGGAGAGATTATAGCAGGCAGAGAACAGGGGACAGAGAGAAAAGGTGTGTACAGTGGGGACAGGTAAAGGAGAAAGCACATAAAAGAAGGGCACCCCCACTCTTCCTTACTGGAAATATGATAGAGTCTCAAACTGAAAAATCAAGAAATAACAGTTAAAAACACGTTATTTAGAGGTGTATAGGTAAATATCAAAAGAATCAATTAAAAGGGTTAAGTGGCAGGAGACCACTATTTTGTAAAACAAGCTTTATAACACTAAATTTAAAATGTTAATCGAAATAAGAATGAAATGAAAGCAATGAAAAATAAGTGGATGAGAAATTTTGTGGGCCAGCCCGGTGGCGCACTGCTACAGTGCGCCGCTTGGGAAGCGCAGCGGCACTCCCGCCGAGGGTTCGGATCCCACATACAGACCGGCCGCTCACTGGCTGAGCGAGGAGCGGGGGCAACGCCGAAGGTTGCAATCCCGTTGCCGGTCCCGGTCCTGTATGGGCGCGACACTGAGGGTTGCGATCCGTTGCCGGTCACGAAAAAAGACAAAAAAAAAAAAAAAAAAGAAATTTTGTCACGGGACGGCCTGGTGGCGCACTGCTACAGTGTGCCGCTTGGGAGTGTGGCGGCGCTCCCGCCGAGGGTTCGGATCCCACATACAGACCGGTTCCCGCTCACTGGCTGAGCGAGGTGTGGGCACAACACCGAGGGTTGCGGTCCGTTGCCGGACATGAAAAAAGACAAAAGGAAAAAAAAAAAAAGAAATTTTGTCACCAAGGGAGTCAAAGTTATCAAAACTCTGACATGCACTTGGCCCCTGGTGTCCTGGAATGGTGAGGTCTGGGTGCCCTGTCCTCTGCCATTGTTTGCTTACATGGTGGGCTTACATCGTTTTGGCCTTTGTGTCCCATGAAATGGGGAAATGGATTGGGGTGGGTAGATAGGTGGTATTCTAGCTCTCGGCATCCGATTATTTATGTCTTGCAGGTTGACATTCCTTATTTTGGACAAGATCCCAGGTGATCAGGGATGTCTTGCAGAATATACCCTGACCCTAAATCTTGGGGGGTTGGGGAGATGACATTTATAGTAGCTCCTTCTCTAGTATGAAGCTCTGTGAAGGTGGCAATTTTGTCTTGTTTACCACTAGCTCTCCAGCATCTGGCTCAGTGCCTGCTGCAAAGTAGGTGATTGGCAAGCATTTGTTGAGGGGAACTAGTGAAACGTGCCCCCATCGACTTCCCCCCACCAGTCGAGGTGTTCTGTCTCTAGAGCAAACAGAGCCTGCCAGTAGTTGACTTTGAACGAAGGTGTGTGGGAGTAGTGCTCAGGCTCATACCCTCTGTCCCCTGGGCAAAGGCAAGGTCGAATAAGGATGGCTTGGGCACCAGAATGCATCAGTGGTCTGGATGTGTGATTCTAGAAGGTTTGGGGGATGGTGTGGGAGTGGGAGGCAGCCGCAGAAAACAAATGAAGTTCAACCGTGACAGTGAAAGAGAAGAGGAAGCCAAGTGACAAGCCTGGGTAAAAAGGCTGCCAGCTGGGCACTTAACTTAGCTTTTGGGAAATATTGTTTCTCTGTTGGCCTTGAAGGGAGATCCTTTTTTACCTGTGTAGTATGGAAAATTTCAAAAATATAGCATAATGAATCCTCATATACCCATCACCCAGCTTCAACAATTAGCAACGCATGATCAGTCTTGTCTCACATATAGAGTATCCCTATCCTCCCACAGTAGGGATTATTTTGAAATAAATCTCAGATATCATAAATATTTTGGCATGTACCTGCAAAAAATAAGAATTCTTTTAAAAAACATGTTCGCTAATCTTATCTAACAGTAACTTCTTAATATCATCAAATATCCAGTTAGTGTTGAGATGTATATATATATATATATCTGTGTAATATGTATGTGAGTGCATATAGACACACATACATGCGCATATATAGGAGGGCTCTTCAAAAAGTTCATGGAAAGATTTGCCTTATCTTTTAATTCTAAAACTTTTCGAAGTACCCTTGTAGTATTGTTTAGCAGTATTTAAAAAATGTCTGTTTTTATAGAAATGATGTATATTTGTTACTAAAAATTCATGCAACATATAAAATTAAAAGATGAGGGCAAAAATATCACCCCAAATCCATTAGACAGACATTATTTCAGAAACCTCTCCATGCCCCAAAGAACAAATAACAGATGAGTGTAAATACTGTCCGAAATACTTCGTATGTTCAAGAGGAATCTCTGAGTAGTAGTTTAGAGCTGAAAGGGCACCTAAAGCTCCTTAGCTTTTAAGGCAGGGCTGGACTGTAAACTCCTGGAGGGAAGGACCATGCCTTAGTTGTGTTTATATATCTCCCCAACCCCTATCACAGTGCCCGTCACTGAAGTGGTGGGTCAATAACTGGTTTGAATTGAATCATTTGAATTGAATGATTTCTCTCGTGAGAAATCATTTGATTATTTTATGGGATAGAATGGCCCATGAGTTGAAATCATTTGCTAAGATCCCACAGCTAGTTGGGCACATGTGGGGCTGGAACCAGCTCTCCTGAGTCCTATTTCAGGGCTCTTTCTGAAGCCCATGGGATTTAGCCATATAGCAGAGAAGTTAAATGCACAAGCCTGAAGTTGGACACACCTGGGCTTGATTCTGCTCTGAATCTTTTCTGTGACTTGGCAGCTGTGTGACTTCTCTTTCCTCCTAGTTTACCTACTTCAAAGGGCTGTTGTCAGGAGTAAAGGAGATGGTGCATAAAAAGCTCACTGCACAGTCCTAGCATGTACTGGGTGCCAGATAAATGCTCACTATAGTTGTTATTATTATTTGTCATAATAGTAGCAGCAGTAGTTGTAGCATTATTATTTTCTTATTCTTTGGGTATTGTCAACTGTAACTCAAAGACACTTCAACTCCCCTCCCCCACCCCTACTCAGATTTCTAGTTGCAGGTGGAACCAAGTTTATAACTTTGACTTTTGCTTTCTCCCTGTCATGGGGAAGAAAAGATTATTTTATGTGGGAATCCTTTTCCTGTATTGCATCAGCTTCTGGTTGGCCATTTACATTTGGTGGTCAAGGTTCATGTGTCTTCTCTCTATACATGGTTTAGAGGTGCTGTCTTAACAAGGCTTAGCAAATAGTTATTCTAAACTCTTCAAATAGAAATCCTGGGCAAAGGGCTGGGTGCAAGATGTCTGGCCTTTCTGGCTGACCCTTCAGTCTGCTGACTCAGCAGCCCTTCCAGGGCCCTCCTCCAGGCCCTGGGTCTGTCAGGTCGCTAATGGAATCTGCTGGAAGCAAATTAACTCGTGAAAAAAGGGCTAGCAAATCACTTCAGCTGTTGGTGTCTGCCCCAGGAAGGCTGGCACTTCCCCATCGATTCATAAATCCTCACCCCACATTTCATACCTCTCCTGGGAAGCCCCACTTTCCCTTGCATGGTTAATGAGGAGCATAGAGGCTGCTCTGGAATCTCAGCCTCACCACAGCAGAGCTTTGGCCTACGCAGGTGAAAGGCCATCTGTGGGGCCTGCCTTGTCCTCTGGTGTGGGAGGTCCAGAGCCGGCTTCATGCATTATTCACACTTTGGGGTTTGGGTTGGCTTGGCCACTTGCTCTAAGTCGGGGCTGGGGAAAGGGGGACAGGTTGAGGAGCAAACAGCTATGTTCTTAAGCCTGGGCATGGGCACTTCCTCTTCCTTCGGCTTCATGCATTATTCACACTTTGGGGTTTGGGTTGGCTTGGCCACTTGCTCTAAGTCGGTGCTGGGTAAAGGGGGACAGGTTGAGGAGCAAACAGCTATGTTCTTAAGCCTGGGCATGGGCACTTCCTCTTCCTTAGTTAAATGTGTGCTCTTTTCCAAATATTGCCTCCTGCAGGGGGGATCCATGCTCCTGCAGGTCTGTCCAGCTCCCCTGCATTCCTGGAGTGCAGTTTTCCTCCCTAGACCTGTGTGGGGTTTTGGGGGGCCTTCACCAAGCAGGCTGGGAAATAGCTTGCTTCCAGAAGTGCCAGCCCCCCATCGTGGCCTTCCTCCTCTTTTCTTCCCCCTCCCCCACCTCCCCCAAAGATGCCTCATGGATCCCTGAGTAAATTGAGGATGTTCTGGCTGGGGTAACTGCTGGCTGCACTAGGGATTATCAGAGGAGAGGGAAAGATGTTCTCCTGCTTCAGAGGAGAAAGGTTCAGGGGCAAGGATTTTGTGGGTTTAAAGAACCCACAGCAGTACCCTGAGGTACTCACAGAAGAGGAGAGTTTGAGTAGTGGAATGGGGACTGATACTGTGTCTAGGGTGAAGGGAACCATGCACATCCTTCTCCTTGACCTATGGATGGAGAAAGTCCAGACAAGTTGTGTCCTGCCCAAAGCCATAGCATGAGAGGAGCTCTGTGAAAGCCAAAGCACAGGCCAGGCCATAGGAGTGTGTAATGAGGCCATACTCATTAAACACTTTCTTTCTTTCTCTACAATTCTTCCAGCTCTTTGGTAGTAGTGGTTGATCTCGATTCTAGGACCTAAGTTTCCTGACATTCTCTGCCCAAGAATAGATCCCCTGAGCACAGGGATCATGATATGGGCCTCTTGCTGATCACTCATGCCTCAAGCCATTAAAAACCCCCGAGGTGTGAGGTCCCAGCTAACGGCACCTTGATGCTGTTCTTTTTCCTGTCCTGGTGACCCCGGGTTGTACTTGTTTCTTGGGACCAAATTTACAAATGGGTTATATATACTGGCTCCCCACCACCCCTTGGCCAGTGGAACTCTGAGATTGGTTTAGTTAAAAGGCTCCCTGTAAAGCTAAGTTGCGTAGAAGCAGGATGAGCCAAAGGAGAGAGCTCCAGGCTGCTGTGGAGGAGGCCTGAGTTCTGTCTCCCACTGTGTGGCTGAGCTTTCTAGACACATCCCACAGAGGTCTTCACAGACCAGGATCACTGAATGCATATCAATGTACTAAACAGACCAATGCTGCTTCTACAAACCATGCTGTCCCGGTCAGGTCACCACTCTGTGCCTCAGTTAACTTTTCTGTAAAATGGTGCTAATAATAACGGTCTCCTATCTCACCAGGGATAAGGATGGGATGGTATATGTGAAATCTCTTTGAAAAGAAGGTAAAGGGTAGGCTCAATTCCTAGTTCCCTCATTCCTATTGATTTTTTAATTGTCATGGCAATAAACCATTGGAGATTTCATTTCACTCATCTCACAGATAAAAAGGTAGAGGGTTAAGCGTAGATCATCCTTGCTTAATAAACAGGAGTGATTGTCACCAGATGAGTCAGTAATGGAGCTGGCAGAAGCTGGGCCCCAGGCCTCCCCGTTTGGTCTCCCAATCCCTCCTGCTTGTTACTTTTTCATATTCCATATCAAAGTGTCAGTTGTTCTTTCAAGTCCTATGTAGTCTGGGCTCTGATCATCCGGGGACTGCACAAGTCTTATTAATATTAAAGGTGAGGGTTTTTTTAGCCTGTTTCCCTTTGTTTCTAAATCAGTCTTGGAAAGGAGAGTGCAAAAGTAAAATCAGAAGGACATCTATGCCCCAAAAGGAACGCATTCTGGTTTCTTGCAAATTTTGGCTCCCTCTGGTGACTTTAAGGATTGCGTTGAGTGAAGTGTGAACAGTAACTGATTAGCTGCAGAACTTCTGTGACTATTTGAGGGTTTTGATTTCAGGGTCAGGCTGGAAATTGATAATTTGATCCTGCTGCGTAGCTCTGCCAAATACCAAGAGTTTGAGAGACCTAGAATGTACACTTTCCTTCATTTCAGATTCCAAGCCACTGGTTTGCTGATAACAACTGTATCAAGGTGTATTCATGAGAAGAACAGATATAAGTGAAAATTTTGTAAACAAATTGGATTCTTCTATTGGCCTCATAACTTCAACACAGTTTTTAATCACTAATCACCACTGGTAAGGGTCCTTTGAGGTTAGGTTTCCATTTCTCAAGCTTCTAACTGAAATATTGTCTAAATAAACACTTAAATGACTAAAGAGGCTGCTGTCGCTTGAAAAGTACATTCTTTAAGAGAAGAAGATGATTTTAAGAATTGGAGGGATTTCAGTCTATGGGTTGGTTTTGTGAGTTTGTGTGTTCTGGCAATTCATAGGGATCAGAGAGTGGGAACAGAAGTGTCCAACTTGTTTTTTTATTTTTTTTTTTATTTTTTTTATTAAAAGATGACCGGTAAGGGGATCTTAACCCTTGACTCGGTGTTGTCAGCACCACGCTCACCCAGTGAGCAAACCTGCCATCCCTATATGAGATCCGAACCCGTGGCCTTGGTATTATCAGCACCGCACTCTCCCGAGTGAGCCACGGGCCGGCCCAGAAGTGTCCAACTTGTGATGGACAGGAGTAAAAAAGAGTAATGGCTTTTCAGCTGTGCTTCTCAGGTTATCCTTAAGGAAGTCAAATCACGAAGCCTGAGTTGTTTGCCAGGTATTGGAGGTATGTATCCTGCCACATGTGGCTCAACCTCCTCCTCTGTTAAGTGGGTTTGAAGATACTGACTCTTCTTAGCATGGTACATTCCAGATGAAGCAACCTGAGTATTGACAGATGATAATGAAATTTACAATTTTTTTTCATGTGTAAGAGACATCAAAATATTTCCAAAATCTACTGGCTTACGTCACAGAGGTCTGGTGACAAAGTATTACACTTGGGGAAAAATATATGATCTTAGAGTAACTTTTTCATCTCATGATTTCAAACACTTAAAAAGCAACGTACTGATTATAGAAAACGCATAGTACCAAAGGGGATAAAACAAGAAAACAAAAGAAAAGGAAAAAGAGACTTCCTCCCTGTCTGCCCATTCTGTTCCCACAGCTAAGGACAGATTTTTGTATATCCTTCCAGATATTTGCTATATTTTCTGCAAGCAAGAATGTGTGTATGCAAGGCTATGTCAGAATAGCCACTGATATTTGAATTAACAAAAAATGTCATAGAAGAATTTTTCTTATTTCTTTGACTATTAGTAAGTTGAGAGAAATCCCATTTAGATCCTTTAGGAAAATCCTTTCAATAAACACTTAAATACCTCCAATAAGCCTCTAACTTTATACATGGCATGGACTCTGTTTAGTGATGCAGACGGTGCATAGCATGTGGCAAAGAAAGTTATTCTCAGTGTCAAACAAAATGCAGGCTAAACACATTTGATGTAGAAATCAGTGTGTAAAGCAGTAACACTGCTTGTGTGAGTGCAGAAGAGATTGTGAGCTGTTTTTGTAACATTTGACCAGTGGCATACAACTTTTCCAGGAATCTCAGAGCAAAATATTAAAGGTTGAATAAAAGCATAACGTGAGATTGTGTGATGTTTATTGTCAAACGTGGTGACAGACTGTGATCCTTACAACTATGATCCTTACAAGTGTGATCCTGGATTTGTTTCCTTAAGATGGAAAGACCAGCCAGGCAGGGCACTGCCTCTGTTTACACACATAAATCCTACCTGCCCCCCCTCATGCATTTCAAGAAAGGTGGGGGTTACCAAACCAGACTCAGTGTGGCAGATTGGATCCTGAGTTCAGTTTTTCCTCCTCTCACAGACTTAGTGGTCATTATTGCTAAAGAAGGGTTTTTGGGTGCAGGTTCACTGTTTTAACTCTTTCTCTGGTTCCTGGCCTGGTGCACACAGAGCTGTGCTCAGGCCTCTGACCCTATTTTACTTGCGGCCTCCTGGGGGATGGAGCAGCAGGAAGCCTTGAGGGCCACACTCAGGAGCTCACTGCACAGGTGGTGGCTTCTCTGCCACCTCCTCCTTTGCCCCGGTTCTGTAGGTTCATTCTTCTGCAACCTGACTCTCTTTGGAGAACCAGATCTGGGGCTGGGAGCCCAGTGCTCCATTTTCTCCTCTCCTCTGTCTTCCTGTCAACTACCTGCGGCACCTCTTAGCTTCTACATCTCCAAAAGGGATAATGTTCTCCTTGAAAGCATCTTTTGAGGATTAATTGATGTGTACTCTATGCTTTGAAGAGAGAGAAAGAGAGAGAGAGAGAGAGAGAGAGAATCCTATCAAGTCACTCTGCTCTCCTCAAAGCTTGTCCTGGTTCCAGCTGGTGCCAGGCTCGGCCAATCGGGCCGCAGGGCGAGCCGTCTGCTCATTGGCCGCCTTTCTGGGCACACTGTTCCTCTGCTCATTACACGTAGTAGAAGGGCGATTACCCAAGTAGGGAGAAACAGATCCTCGAGTGGACATTTTGTACACTCTACGTTTTTCACTTGGAGGAGGAGTATTTGCATCAAAATGATCATGATCATCCCTCGGGAAGTTAGTTTGTGGCCATCTGTGACATTTTCTCGTTTGGAAATTGTTCTTTTCTGCCTTTTTTTTTTTTTTTAAAGCTTTATAAGTGTAGGAGCAAGAGTAGTTATAATCTGCCATCTCTCAAAGAAGTCCCTTTGCCAGGCCATTTATATGTTAATTGCATGTGGTTTGGGGAGGAAAAGGATGTTACCTGCTCATGATAAGCAATTTCATCTCAATGAATTCTTTGTTGGACTCGTTTAATCAAAGAAATGGAAACGGCAACCTACTTATTGGAGAGATCCAGATAATGCAGCCTGAGTTAAGAACCTGAGAGCTCTATGGAGAAGATGGATAAGAAAAAGAAGAAAAAAAAAAAATGGTTTGTTTTGAGGATAGACCAAACAGGGACCAAAAAACTATTAGTCAAAGACATTCTTTGTTGTTTTGTCACCATGGAGGACAAGGTACGAGGGCAAAGCCAGCCAAGCACGCTGGGGTCCTCTTCCAAGTCCTAGGATGGGCGTCAGGGCACGATGAGGGATGGAGGGAATAATGCTGACCTTTCCACTGGGCTGTTCAGCGGGCAGCCTTCGTTTCCTGGCATCTGTATTTGCCCTCCAGCACCTGATCCTCGTGAAGTCTGTCAAGCATGGGGGTGGGGGGTGGGGAGGTGGGAAATTTGTTTCTCAACACAGGTTTTATTAATAGAGTCCATTGTTCCCCTTGTCCAAATTATATTCCTGGCTTCTTGAAAAATTGAAAAAAATCTCTGAATCTTGATTCCACCAAGGCAACCATCAGCAAGGAGTTCCTGCCCCTATAGATAGGGCAGTGGGATAGCTACTCTCTGGTTCAACAACTGGGACAAATGTTGACTTCTCATCTGTCTGAGAAGTTAACGAGAAGAGCGTTAATCTAGAAGCACATGTGTGAGCATGTGTGGGTGAACATGCATGTGTGTGTGGACACACAAACACACACACACACACCACACCAGGATTCAGGCCCAGGGGGATTAACCTAATAGAAAGGTCACCCCTTAGCAGGTTCAGGGGTATAATCTGAACGACAGATTTGAGAAGAGTTAATCTTGGGGTGAGGTGAGGAGAATCAGATTATCATGGCACCCAATAAAAGAGATGCTTGTGACCTGTGTGTTGAAAAGCTGAAGTGCCACCCTCTGGCATGCCACGTGGATGAGTGTAGTGACTGGATAGAGGCAGGGTCAAGGGACCTGCATTTAAACCTGTGTGAGTCTGGGACATCCGGGAGCTTGGTAAATATTATCTAATGATAGCTAGCCACGGATATGCTGATGAACTCCACTTTGAGACCTGGAGGACTAATTTCTGTTCTCTCTCAGTTTGCTCACTAGCAAAATGGAGACACTACAACAGGCTTTGCAAACTCGGATGCAGAAAGGGGCCAGGCAGGCCATGTAAGCCAGCAAGGAATGTCTGAATGGGAGAAGTAGAGGGGATGGTGGTAAACTGGGAAGTTCATGCCAATCCTGTGGGAAGTCCAAATTCAACTCCAGCCAGTTGCACATGGGCAGGTGAGCCTGGTGTTGTAAGGGCTCCCGATTTTTAAAGAGAGGTTTCACATTTGAATTCGTATATGAACTCTTCTGTTTGGTAGCTGGCTGGTCCAGGGATCGAATCCTGGACTTTGGTGTTATTAGCACCATGCTTAACCAGTTGAACTAAATGGCCAGCTCCTGTATATGAACTCTAACAACGTTAAATGTAGTTAATTCACTTTACAAAAAGCGTACTGCAGACCAAAGAAAACATACCTGGGGACGATATTTGACCCATGGCACTAGGTTTGCAACCTCTGGGATACAGCCCTCCCCACCTGGCTGCTAACTCTACTTTGCTGCATCTAGGGTACAAGGAGAAAGGACTTGTTGTGGATGAATACTGATGTAGGGACAAAGTTGGGGTGAGGGTGGGATGTGAAACTTGGGCCACATCATTATCAGGCTATTTGGGCAGGTCTGGACCCTGCTGACTTTAGCTAGAGAAGCTGCAGGGCTGGGCAGGGATTGTGTGTGGAGGCAGGCAGGAAGCCAGGGAAGGCAGCTGAGGGGACAGTGTGTGGGCTGTGGGTGCTAGCAGCGTGGGCAGGAGGGAGCAGAGGTCAGGGAGGCGGCAAGGGCAGCCTGGGGAGCAGGAGAGGGCAAGAGTGAGCTGGCATGGACCCTGTGGCTGAGGCAGATTGCCCTCTGCCCTCATGTAGCCTGGTGGGTGTGCACATGCCCTCCCCAACCATGCACAGAGGGACAGTATCACAGCTACCGGTAGAAGCTCTGTGCATTAGGCATCTATTGAGATAAGCACACAACTTGGCCTGGCACCCCAAACTTGTAATCATAGTTAGGAATATATGCCTGTCACACATAAAAGGAAAAAGAGTAGCAGACTGTGGTTAAGAAGAGAATAAAATTGGGCTCAAACAACTTGGGTTTGAATCTTACCTTTGTCACTTACTAGCCATGCAGCTGGGGCAAGTTACCTAACTATTTTGGGGGTCTGGTTTGCTCATTTGGGGATATTAATTGTTCCTACCTTGTAGGATTATTGTGAGGATTCAATGAAAATGAATGCTGTAATGCACATGAAGTACTTAATACAGAACCTGGCACATAGTAAGAGCTCAAATGGAGCTCATTATTATTATGAGACAAGCAGTAACCTCAGCTAGCTTGTGGTGAAGCACAAAATCCATTGTCTCAGCAGTCAAAATTTACCGCTCCCCTATTGTAAACACTTTCCTAAACATAGACTCTCTGGCCTAAGCTCCTGTTTGCCAGGAAAGCAGGAGACATTGTACTTACCTGGATGAGGGTCATCTGCAGAGATTGGGTAAGTCAGTTTGGCCCTGGTACTACCTGCTTTACATAATGGTGTTTGCATTCATGTAACAAATATTTACTGAGCCACTACTATGTTCCAAGCCCTAGGAGAGTGTTTTGGGGATGTTGACTAGAATAAGATAAGGTGTGGGCCTTTTGGAGCTGAATCTAGCATATAGACTAAGCTGCTGTGACAGAGAGATCCCCTAATACAATGGCTAAATAAGACAGAGGTTTATTTATCTCTCAGGTAAGTCCTACGGCGAGCATGCCAGGCTGACAGGGTTAGTCCATAAAGTCATTTATGGACCCAGGTTTTTTTCCATTTTGCATCTCTAAGTCTGTGTTTCAGGATGTGAGAAGCGTGAGGTGAGGAAGTCCAAGACAAGCAGCTTGTCATTGAGGAAGTTCTCATATCCCATTGGTGGGAATTTAGTTACATGGTCACATCTAGCTGCAAGGGCTGCTGGGAAATGGAGTTTGCAGCAGATGGCCATGTGCTTAGGTGAACCTGAGAGGTAGGAGTTCTCATAAAAAGGAAGAAAGTAGTGTTGGTAATGCCAAGATCAAGGATCCCCACACTGGCCAGCAGCCAAAAAGAAAAAAAGAAGTAGAATGAATACTGAGGTGCAGTTAACAGATTATGCTTCAGGGAGATAGAGAAGTCAATTAATGCTCATAATATAGTTAGCCAGACACTCCTTTCCAGAGCACCAGCTGAGCCCTTAAGTGGAGAAATAAGTTGTGGCCCTCCTGGAAGCTTGGGCTTTGGAATCAGACTTCTGGGTTCAAATCCCAGCTCTGTCACTTACCTTTGGTACCTACCCCTCAGTGTTGGTGTTAGGGTGAAATCAGTTAACCCACGTGAAGCTCTTAGGACATGGTCTGGCTCTGGCTCAGACTAACTGCTCAGTAAGTGTGAGCTCTTACTGTTGGGGAGTGAGGCAGCATGTGTTTGAATAAGGGAACTGATGCAAGGATATCTGTGGAATTGCTCACAATTTACCACCTCCCCAGTTTGACAGCTTCCCACAGGCCTTGTCTCTGTGGATGCAACAGGGGAGTGTGAACCCTTTGCCCCTCTTATCACTGAGAAATGTTAAAGAAGATAAACTAGGTCATCTGAAGGGGCTGGTGTTTTGAAAAGAATGGAATCAATTTGTGTTTGCCTGGACAAAACTAGGGGAGGAATTTAGAGAGGATGTTTCAAGGTCCTGTTCTACAGCTTGAATAGGAGCCAATGAATTTAGTCCATGGTCTGCAGGTCTCTGTGGGGAGAGTAAGAGCCCCTCTTCCTGGGCATGTCTCCAGATAAAAGACTCTAGAAATTTTTAAAAAACCCTGCTTCTTAGCTAAATAAAAGGGATGGTGGGCAGTGAGGCCTCATCGGGACCTGGGGAGAACTTTACTCTTGGGGAGAGCCCTGATGGCCTTTCTACAGCTCCTTGGGCAAGAGGAGAAAAATGGAAAAGCTGCCCCTGCTGGGTTCTGTGCTGGCAGGAGTTGGGGTGTCCTCCTA
>NW_007726212.1:177734-179694 GCF_000696425.1 Galeopterus variegatus | reverse complement strand
GGGGGTTGGGATGGCAGTGGGAGCTGATTGAACATGGGTTTCCCATTCATGGAGGCCTCAAATGAGACTCTGATATTATCATTGCACCAGATTCTATGTGTAGTCATCAAAAGGCACATCACAGAGCGTCAAATGCGTCATCTGTGCCAGGACCACGCTATCCACGGGGCATTCTGAATTAATATTTTAAAAAATAGATACTGTAATTCTCTTGTGATCTTAATTATTTTTCATCGTATTTGAGTTTGTGTGTGCGTGTGTGAAAAGTGTGAGTTTGTGAACTGTGAGCATCTACAGTGTGCCACAAATGCTGTAATTCTGCTTTGTATTTCTTCATTTTTAATATACTGGGTATCTGGCCCCCTCTCACTGTGAAGGGCAGCCCTGTATTCAAGCCTGCTAGATCAGTGGTGAGCAATCCTTTTTACACAAGAGGGCAAGTCAGGAAAAATAAACATATTTACAAGGTATTCCCTCCCCACCCCCCCATCAAAATCAAGAGAGCTTTATTGAGTCTCATGTCCCAGGGGTGGGACATGGTGTGTCAAGGAACTAGCTTAGACTTACAAATTACTCTTTTGAATAAAATAGTATCAGTGAGAAAATGGGTACTGCTTTTTAGTCATTGAAAACTTAATATCCAGGTGTTTAGATACAGTTTTCTAAATTTTCATTCTGAATTGAGACCTCTGGATGCCTGTGTGATCTTCATCACTGCATGGACTGTGAGCCTGTAATCCACGGACCAGTGTTTTATACATCTCAGTAACCCTCTTGCCAAACATAGTGCCCAGCACATAGTAGAGACTTAATAAATGCTTGTTAGGAAACAATATGGTATAATGATTAATAGCACAGATTCTGTAGCCAGACTGCCTGCCTCTGTCCCTTATTAGCTATGCGACTTCAGGTGAGTTACTCACCCTCTCTGGGCCTCAGTTCCAGTCTGTAAAGTGGAGATTATATCAATCCCTACAACATAGATGGGGATTGAATGAATTAACGTATGCAAGCTCTTAGAGCAATGACTAGCATATATAANGCAGTGAGGCCTCATCGGGACCTGGGGAGAACTTTACTCTTGGGGAGAGCCCTGATGGCCTTTCTACAGCTCCTTGGGCAAGAGGAGAAAAATGGAAAAGCTGCCCCTGCTGGGTTCTGTGCTGGCAGGAGTTGGGGTGTCCTCCTACCGGGAGCCCGGTGTCCTCTGATATGCAGAGGATATCAGGTTTTCCACCTTCTGCAGGTGCTATGTGGAAAGAGAACCCTCTTCCTTCCGAACAAGAAGCTTCACTTTCCTTGGCAACTCACACAGTTCATACACGTTGGCAGGAAAGGAAACGTTCGGAAACAGTTTTCCACTAGCTTTCTGTCCCAGGTCATCTTCTAGGCTCTGAGGGGCTTTAATACCTTCTTTGCCCCCTGGTCTTGGAATTGGAGTTCACACTCCTCTGGAAAGTGGCATTGTGTGCCATGTGGCTGTGGGCACCATGTCTGACTCTCTGAAGGTATCTAATGGACTCCCAGGAAGTGGGACGGTTGTGTTCCTGCCTGCCTCTCTTGTGTGACCTTGGCTGACCTCCCAGACTTGACCTGTAGAAGTCCTGAAGATCCTACGCCTGGCTAGCCTGACTCTGCTGGTGGCCAGGGTCCAGCGTTTTCACCCACATTTTCTCCCACTCTGTGCACCTCATTTCTTTCCTGTCACTGTTTCCCACCTGGGCCTTTGCTGTTCCCAGAGGTAACACTGGGCCCAATCTTTTGTTCTCCTCACCTCACAGAAGGGGGTTGGGATGGCAGTGGGAGCTGATTGAACATGGGTTTCCCATTCATGGAGGCCTCAAGTGAGACTCTGATATTATCTTTGCACCAGATTCTATGTGTAGTCATCAAAAGGCTCATCACAGAGCGTCAAATGCGTCATCTGTGCCAGGACCACGCTATCCACGGGGCATTCTGA
>NW_007726212.1:167279-177575 GCF_000696425.1 Galeopterus variegatus | reverse complement strand
TAGATGGGGATTGAATGAATTAACGTATGCAAGCTCTTAGAGCAATGACTAGCATATATAAACCCTGCCAAGTATAAGCTGTTATTATAAATATTATTATTAAACTGAATGGAAACCCAAGTTTGCCTGTGGCGCTAGAGCCTTATAGTGAATCTTTTCCATTTCTTTTCCATTTCTGGCTTCCATTTCTTCACCATTGACCAGATCTCTTCTCCAGTCTCTCTTTGTGAAAACAGATTTGATTTCCAGATAAAATAACAATACCTTCTTTCCTCCTTCCAAACAATTTTTTAAAGGGAAGCAAGAGCAAAAAACAAAACCCTCAGATATTTTTGAGGCAAACCCAGGTCCAGCTGTAATAGATAGTGCAGTAAATTAATTACCTGGGGTAGGGACTGCACATCTAGATTTTGGAAACTTCTCTTTTCCAAAGAAAGTGACAGACTCTCCGTTCCCTTTCACCTCTTACAGAATGCTCCCCTCCATGCTCAACTAATCAGTCATTGCATTGACAGGGGTGGGCTCCCTGGAATGATATACGCCAGATATGACCTGGCTCCAAGAGCCTTGTCCACCTGACTATTTTATCCTTAATCATGTTTATTTTTGTTCATTGGTTTATTATTATTTTTTTCACCTCCAATCTCTCAGAAATTGGCTTATTTTTAAAAGTTTTAAAAATTGAAGTATAACATACATACGGAAAAGTGCACGTATGTTCAGCCAATACATTTTGAACATGCTTGTGTTCACCAACACTCAGATTAAGAAATGTTACAGAAGCTCAGCTGTGCCCCTTCAGTTCTACAATACCCCCTACCCAGCCATCAAGGGTGGCTATCCTGATTCTAACCCCATTGAGTGGAATCTTCTAATATGCCCACTTTAGTGTCTGGATTTCCCCCTCAACATTGAGTTTGTGAGATTCATTCATTGTGTTGACTGTAATTGTAGATCATCCATTCTCATTGCTGTATATTCTGTTATGTGAATACACTGTGATTTATTTGCACATTTTACTCTTGATGGGAAGACAGTAGTTTCTGGTTTGGGACTTCTGTGAACAGCGCTGCTATAAACATGCTGGTACATGTCTTCTCGAGACCTTAAGTATGCAAAGCTCTCAGTGGAATTGCTGGGTCATGGGGTAGGTCATAGATGTTTAGTGGATGCCGCCAGATGCTTTTCCCAAACATGGATGCCAATCATTGGCTAGATTTTGATGAAGAAAATTATTCTATAACTAGACTGAATTCGGTTTTTAAAGTGGAGTACCATTACACCAATTCTGCTGATTTTACCATTTCTCATACTCTCAGGCTTAAGATCCATGGTAATCAGGTAAATTCACTTAACTTGCTGTAACTGCTTCTTTATGGGGAGGCTCTTGAAAGACTTTTAGCACTGCTTGCTACTTGAAATGGAAGTTTTAGGATTTTTTTTTCCCCCTAAAATTTCTCCTTTTTTTCAAGAACAGAAAATACAGTCACTAAACCCCCTGCAAAACTTTTTCTCCAACCCACCCCACACCTTTTACTGAATGAAATTTAGAGTTTAGGAAGCTTTTGAGTGAAAATCAAACACCTGTGAGATTCCTGATTTTCCAAAATTTGATAATTGGATCATTCCTCTCCTCACTTCAATTGCTATTGCCCCTTCTTTGAAATCTGGCAAAGCTGGGCAAGTGGAGAGTCAAAAGTTCCTCTCTCCCGTTTCTAACTTTTCCTTGTAAACAACCACAGTGCAAGGTGCTTCAGAAATGCAGAGAGAGAAAGAGAGAGAGAGAGACTTCCCGTCCAGCCCCAAGTACCTTATAAATCTCAGAGGGCATATAATTGAATCAGTTTTGGCTTGCCCTCCCTTCCCTGACCTCCAAACAACAAGCTAGAAACAACATCCCGTAGAATAACAGCAAAAAATATTATTTCACACACTGCTCCCTCGTAAAAATCCCTTGCCAAGCACTCTCAAATCCTGCAGCCTGGGGCAGTTATTATTTTATTTTACAGATGGGAAAATGAAGACCTGCAGAGTTGACCTGACACAGTAAGACCCTGAAAGAACTAGTGTTTGGAAGCCAAACCCATGCCTAGGGATTTGTACTTCTAGGAGTGTAGGGTTTCTTTTCTAAGGAGAATTTTAAGAATGATGTGGCTACTTTGGGAACTCATCATGAGGTCCTTTTGATGGGGGACATGCACATCCTGATGCTTGGCATTTTGTCTGGTTAGAAAATGGTTTTTGGTAAGGATATATGGTCAAGGAATTCATTGCTATTTTGTTTGTAGTGACCAAGAATTTTGGAATGGAGTGAATACCCATCAGTAGGGGAATGGCTTAATATCTGTGATAACTTCATATCATGAATCATAACAGAATTATTGAAAGGATTTTGGCAAATTATGGTAGGGAAAAAAAAGAGGGAGAAGGGGCCGGCCCCGTGGCGCACTCAGGAGAGTGTAGCGCTTGGGAGCGCAGCAGTGCTCCGCGGGTTCGGATCCTATATAGGGATGGCCGGTGCGCTCACTGGCTGAGCACGGTGTGGGTGACACCAAGGCAAGGGTTGCATCCCCTTACCGGTCACAAAAAGGACAAAAAAAAAAAAAAAAGTGACAATGACAGTAAAGACCATGTCCCGAGTGTCCGCTCCCTGCCAGGCATGGTGCTCTCTGGGTATCATGGCCTTTTCACAACCCTAGAAGGTAAGACATGGGTCACCCGTTTTACAGATGAGGAAGTAAGGCTTAGTGGGTTTACATGACTTGCCAAGAAGTTAGACCGCAAGTCACCGGCAGGACTAGGATTTGAAGCCAGGAGCAAAGAGCAAATGCAGAATCCCCGGAGGGAGAATTTGAGGCTGGTCCGTCTTGAGCAAGCTTTCGGCTGAGGATCTAAGTCATGCGGCAAGAGTCCTTGCTGAGTCACTCCTTGACTTCGTCATGCAGAGAGAGCTCTTATCCAGGCAGCACTGGGCAGGGGCTCCACACCGGGTGACAGACCCACGCAGGTGCTGAAACTTTTTGAGGCGTCCAGCATCTTCTGCTGGTTCTTTAAAAATAGCTGTTTACTCTCTAGAGTGTGTCATTTTTCAAGTCACAAGTCTCCCATGAAAGCCAAATGCCCTCCGGAATTCATGGTACTTAAGTAGGTTACTGCAGCCTGATTGCAGCTGTTTCTCAAAAACTGTTGACGTTTCTGATAGCAGTAGATAAGTTCGTAAAATTACATGATTATGGAGAAAAACGTGAAAGGATACAAATAAGGTGTTAACATGGCTACCTGGGAAAGCAGGGATGGGGGTGCTTATGTGGGAGGATGGGGGGTAGGGAAACAACATAAGTGATATAATGCCTTTTAGGTAAATTATATATGTATGTATATGTATATGCATGCATAAAGGAATGCATACAAGTATGTGTATAAATAAAAAAAACAAGCAAACAATAGAGCAGTTCTAGTAAGAACAAGGCTCTGAACCCCCATGGATCAGTTAGTGTGGCAAGGGTGAGAGCTGGGTGCTGTGGCCGAACACTTAACCCTCCAGGCCACTTATGTGGCAAGTGAATGACACTGGTGGAAAGTGGGTGGCTGAGCACAGACACACTGCTGTGTTTGGAAACCAACAATCACAGCTACCATCTTTGAAGGGTGTGTGTGCTGACATTCTTATAATTTCTCAGAGTTTGATATTTTTGTCCCCATTTTATGGATGAGGAAAAACAAGGACAAGTAACTCAAGGGCACCTAGTGAGTGAGTGGGGCTGAGATTCAAGCCCAGGTCAGTTTAATTCCAGAACTCCAGCTTTTTAGGTCTTGCTTCACTGGCCTCCTGCTGCTCTCAGTGGGGTGAGCAGGGCTGGGCTGCTTTGATCCAAGCCGAGATTACTGCAGGGCACAGTCTCACAGGCCTGGGCCCTAAAGTGCAGGTTTTGCTATGAAAACTAATCAAGCCACCTGCTAGTGACTGTTTCCCATGTGCACTTGCTGGTCTCTTTCCTGGTTTTGGAGGCAAAGCTTCCTACCAGGGTGAGGGGAAAACAGCCTGTTCAGGCCTCTATTCCCCAGGGAGCAGGGCTGCATGGCTAAGTAGGGTATTGGTTGTCCTACCTCAGGACAGGTAAAAGGCAGATGGGCTTGTAAAAAGGAGGACAGTTGGACTAAGTCTGACATCTGGGCCCTGAACCATCTCACCAGCCACTTGGGGAGTAAATGCTTGAGCTTGCAGGGGGATCTCTCTTCTACCTCTGTTCACCATGCCCCCAGTCTCACTACCCACAGAAGAACTAACAGTAGTGGCTTGTTTGGTGGCCTGGTAATGTGACTTCTACATAATCCCCGAGTGCCGTTGCTGTGCCAAAGGTCCTTCAAAGTGAGTTTTGAAGATAAAAAACCCAGTTCTACAAATGGATGTCACCTGAGACGACCCCTTCTCTTTTCTTTGCCTTGGTTTCCTCATTCATAAAATGGGAATCTGATTTTTCTCTTGCTTACCATTAAAAGAATATATATGATGTATAATCTTTTTTTAAATAGCAAGTGACATGTTATATACTAGGAAGATAAGGCCAGTTCTGTGTATTATGTTTTGGCTGAAAACGACAGTGCTGCTGACACCAACAGTAATCGCCATTTTTATTTAATAAGTCTGGATGTTTCCAGTGCGACTGGACCACTGTTTCCTAAAGGGTGCTGTGTTTTAACAACATCATTGATGACTTCCAGGAGCAGGCCTGGTTTATACAGGTTAACTTGACTGCTGAGGCTAGCTGGCTGCAGGGGCAGCCTTCTCTGGTGGGGTTGCGGCTGCTGGCACCGGAGCCACTGCCTGCTGCCTTTCTCACTGCCCAGCGGAAGCCGCCACAGATCCTGGCAGGGGAGGGTGGAATGAGGAGAAGGTGTGCAGCAGTCCAGGGGCTCCACGTGAGGATTTGGGGCAAGGCCTGCCCACAGCCTGCACTTTTGCTCTCTGCCCACAGATTGTAAATGGAGCCTCATGGCCGTAGACAAACTGCCTGGTCTTTCAGAGCCTCGGTGTCTCTCTCTAGAGGGGTAAAATTCTTTTAAAGAAGCCTGTGTAGGTATTGTGATGATGAACAATGATCTTATTATTAGTTCCTTAAGGGCTGGGACTAGATCTCCAGTACTTGGCATAGTTCCTGGCACATAGTGTGACCCCAAAGAAATGCTTTTCATTGGCATGAAATCCCCTATAGATCCACGGCTGGGCAGCACAAAAAGTAATCATCGGGAGAGTATTTTTCTTTCTTTCTTTCTTTTTTTTTTGTCCCTTTTGAGACCGGCCGCACCGCGCTCAGCCAGTGAGCGCATCGGCCATCCCTATATAGGATCCGAACCCGCGGCGGGAGCGCTGCTGCACTCCCAGCGCCACAGTCTTCCGAGTGCGCCACGGGCTCGGCCCAGTATTTTTCTTTCTTCCTTTACATTCCTCTGTGCATGTGGGATTTGTATACCTTTCCCCCATCCTTAGTCCTCTTTGCATTTATTTTACTTAAAAAGAAATTTCCTTTTGACCAATTAAGTAAAGCTGATAGGACCTTGCCACACACCCCTCTTCTATTCTGAGAGGGGATGGTGAAATACGTTCTATTTGGTTCTGCTTAAATCTGGGAGATGGACCAGCTTGGGAGGAGAGCTCTTCTACCTCCTGGGAGCTGTTCCCATTAGGACTGTAGAGTTTTCTGAGGTCCCTGGATGGTGTAGTTTACCCAGATCCAGATAAGACATGGGCTGTAGCTCCCAGTGCGCCTCCAGGCACTGGATAGGAGGGTGTCCTTTAGAGAAAAGGAAAAAAATCCACCCAGATGGAATGATAAAAGGAGTGACATCACAGTAGGCATGGCAACCGCAGGGGAATCATAATCTCCCCGTGAGGTGGTCAGAACCCCAAGGGAAGGCCTCATTTTGCTGTGTGCCCTTCCCTTTGGGGCAGGCAGTGTCTGGGAGGCATGGAGGAGGGGTTGCTTATTTAGTGGTTAGAGCAGGCCAGGGGGCTTGCTTTTCACCCCAGAGCTGCCTCCCTGCTCTGACAATCTCTCTGGTGTGGTGACGTGCCACCTGGAGGCATTTGCATCCTGTTGCTTTATTATCCAGGGCTGCCCTGGGAGTTTGGCAGATGAGAGGGAGCGAAAGGGACAGTGAGGGAAGCACATTACTAGAGACTGAAGTAGAGATATGCTTGACCAGCAGGAAGTTCTGCAGAACCCTGGAGCTCCTCCTCGGCTCCTCCTCCCCAGAGGCTCTGACCCTTCTGACAAATGCACAGTCAGCCCACTGTCCGCTGCTTGGCTTCTTCGGGTCTGGAGTTCTGCAGTGGCTGGTGTGGAGCTGGGTGTAAACCATGTAAGTTGTGCTCATTTCAAAGCCACCATGTGTCAAGCCGAAAGAGAAAAAAGATTCCCAGTAACTCCCTGAGCACCTGTGTGTACATAAAGAAGCATAGGGTAATGCTGGCACTCGGGGACCTCTGGGAATGACATCTCGGGCAAGCGTATCTCGAACACAGTGCAAGGGTTTTAGGTGTCAAAGAGCTGAGTAAGAGGGATGAAGGGTGAAGCCGGTATTCTGGGGTTTCTAGGTGCCCTGGGCCCAGAAATCATTTCTCCTTTCCCACCTATGTGGGGTAACTGTGCCCAGGCACACCTGGGTGCTCTCAGTAGGTCAAATCACAGTTTCTTGTTTGCCATCCTGCCATCCTAGCATTTTGGGGTCTTAGTGGGTGAAGCAGCCTGAATGAGGAGCTAGTAGCTGTCATGAGGCTGGATGATCTATCTTCTATGCTTCTCAGAGCCCGTCACCCCCAACTGTGGACATGTAAGGATCTCCCGAGAAGCATGCTCTTGGCTTTTTTAGTCAGAATATCTGGAGTTCCTGTTGCAAGCTGGAGAATCTGCTTACCCAGATTCTCTTGCCTATGGGTAACTTTGTAAAGTGAATTTAGTTATTATCTAATTATTTTATTGAGATACAATTCATATAACGTAAAATTCACCATCTTAACCATTTTAAAGTGCATAATTCAGTGGTTTTTAGTATATCCATAGTGTTCTGCAACCATCACTGCCATCTAATTCCAGAACATTTTTATCACCCTGAAAAGAAATCCCATACTCATTAAGCAGACACTGCTCTTTCTCCTATGCTTTCAGCTGATGACAACCACTAATCTACTTTCTGTCTCTATGGATTTCCCTATTCTGGATATTTCATATGAATGGAATCATGTAGTATGTGAGTATGTGGGCCTTTGTGTCTAGCTTCTCTCACTAAGCATAGTGTTCTCAGTGTGCAACCATGTTGTAGCATAGATCAGTACTTTATTCCTATTTATGGCTGAATCATAATCCATTGTGTGGATATACCACATTTTATTTATCTGTTTATCAGTTGATGGACATTTGGGTTATTTCTACTTTTTGGTTATTATGAAGAATGCTGATATAAACATTTGTGTACAAGTCTTTGTGTGGACATATGTTTTCAATTCTCTTGGGTATATACCTAGGGGTGGAATTGCTGGATCATATGATATATGTACATTTAGTTGTTAAGTAACTGCCAAGCCGTCTTCCACAGTGTCTGCACCATTTTACATTCCCACCAGGAATGTACGAGGGTCCGATTTCTCCACACTCTTGCAGACACTTGTGATTATCTATCCTTTTGTTTAGAGCCATCCTAGAAGGTATGAGGTGGTATCTCATTGAGGTTTTAATTTGCATTTCCCTAATGACTAAATAATGCCACATATCTTCTCATGTGCCTATGGGCCATTTGTATATTTTCTTTGGAGAAATGTTGATTCAAATCCTTTGTCCATTTTTTAATTGGGTTATTTGTCTTTTTGTTGTTGAGAGTGAGTTTATTTTAACACATCATTTTTCTTCCCCACTCCAGCATGGTGTGACCAGCCTGTGGAGATGGAGTTTAGTGGATCACTTAAAAGCAGGCTTAGGTCTTTGCCTCTTGGGCTACTCCTCAATGTTCTTGGGGGGGTCTCCTCTTCCTTGACTACCCCTAAATGTTTTTCTACCCAGAGTCTCTGTCCTTGACTCAATTCTTGTTTTGCTCTCAGTTCTCCCCCCGCTGACCTCAACCACACCCATGGCCTCTATCACCATACATGAGGGTACTTCAAAAAGTTCAAGGAAAGATTTGTATTATCTTTTAATTCTATTTTTCTATAAACTTTCTGAAATACTCTTGTGTATGCTGATTACTCCCAAATGCATATATCTAACCTGGACTTCTTTCTGGAGCTCCATATTTACATATCTTCCTGGAACATCAACATGTTCAATTACCACATTCCTTTGCCAAGCTTTTTTCTCCTCCTGTATTCCCACCTGGACGTGCATCCTCCTCGTCTACCAGGTCAGCCAACCTGGAAGTCATCTTGGACTCCTTCTCTCTCCCAGACACATCTGCCTTCTTCTCATCAAGTCCCAACCACTTGTTCTTTCCAATGGCCATTTCTAATTTATCCTCAGTTCTTCACCCCCATTCTGCCTGCCTTATTTCGGGTCTTTGTCCTTCCAACTAGCCTCCCTAGTTGCCAGTTACTTTCATCCATCCGTACTCTGCCAGAATGACCTGACCCTTCAGCAACTCCTTGTTGCCTGAAGCATAAACATCTGACTCCTTTGTTGAGCATACAGGCTCTCCTGGATTTGGCCTCCATATTCTCTCTCCAACCTCATATTCTCTTGCTCATTCTCTCCTCATTCCTTCCTTCAGCCATAAGAAATCCCTTGAAGTTTGCTGAGTGGGCTGTGTTCCCTCAAATCGCCATGTCTTCAATGCTGTGAAAATGGACTTAGATATGCTGAGGGTGAGGAAAGGAACTGGGGAGAGCAGAGTGATTGAGGATTCATTTATTAAAAAATGTTGACATATTGGTATGAGTTTTATATATGTGGCCAACGATAGATTTTCAGGGCTGAATTATGGATCTAACATGGCCCAAACTAAATGCTACTATGGATAGAGAACATGGTGACTGTTGTTGTATATGGATTTTGAGTCAACAGTTTATTTATGTGAAATAATTTCCAAACTGAATAGAAATTAAACTGCATTTTATTGCATTCACAGATTCCCTATATTGTAAAGGTGACGGACTCTTCTGGAAAAATTCTGGCTTTTTTTCCATCCATATCCTGTAGTTACTTTAGTTTCCAAACCAAAACCAACAGGATACATGGTGTGACAAACGTATGTATTTTGGGGGCTATGGGACAAAATATTTTAAATCAGATTTGGATCCCAAGGTTGCCATAGCTACTGACTACTATGAGCACCAGCATCACGTACGTGTTGGAATCCTACACCTTTAACCTCTGGGATGTCTTACAACTTTTTCTGAGGATGTTAGTCCCTAGATAGAGAAACTAAATGAAACTGAAGGAGTGATTCCTGGTCCTTTCCAAACAATTTTTAAGAAAGTTCAATTTACCTTAGGTTGTTGTTTTGTGCTTTCTTTTTCTCCCTCAAATTGTTACTTAGAAAAACTTCGAACCTTTTGAAAAGTTGAGAGAATTGTACACTGAACACTCCTGCCCCCTTTGCTTAGATTCACCGTTTACTGACATTCTGCCACCTTTGCTTCCTTTCTCTCCCCACCCTTTCTGCACATGTGTGTGCATGCATGAGCACACACTCTGCCCAGAACGCTCTTTACAGTTCTCTTTGTATGTTGGCCATAGTATCAAATAGTCTGGAGAAGACAGGTGATGTGTGATGGGACAGAGAAAGAAGTTGCTGGATTCTCCGATGGAAGGTGATTTATTCTCTTCTGGTTTCCAAATGGATGGAGAAGCCATGGGACTAGATCCATAGCCCCTTCTGAGAACTTGTTAGCCTTCTCTCTCCTCATCTCAGGCTGTGGATGTGATCGTCTATATTTTCAGGAAGAGTGAGATTTAGTTTATAGTACACATTCCTCTTCTTGGTATATTTTCAACCCTCCGGCAAAACTCAATGCCAGAACTGAGGCCTTGAGTTCCTGGTTCAGTGCTGTTAGTCACTGACTGGAGCACGCTTGGATGATCCTGAGCATGTTCCTTTCCCTCTTTGAGCCTCAGTTTCTGTATCTATAGAATGAGAGCTTGGACAACCTACTCTTTAAGGCCCCTCCCTGTATTCAGAGTCCTGTGGCTCCATGATAACCAGAAAACTCAGTCCTTAGGGAGATTGTCAAAATTGTGAGGTGAACCCCGGAAATTTATTGCTGTCTGGGCTTTGGTCAGGACTGTGTCTGGTACATAACAAGGAGCATTT
>NW_007726212.1:165016-166871 GCF_000696425.1 Galeopterus variegatus | reverse complement strand
CTGGTTCAGTGCTGTTAGTCACTGACTGGAGCACGCTTGGATGATCCTGAGCATGTTCCTTTCCCTCTTTGAGCCTCAGTTTCTGTATCTATAGAATGAGAGCTTGGACAACCTACTCTTTAAGGCCCCTCCCTGTATTCAGAGTCCTGTGGCTCCATGATAACCAGAAAACTCAGTCCTTAGGGAGATTGTCAAAATTGTGAGGTGAACCCCGGAAATTTATTGCTGTCTGGGCTTTGGTCAGGACTGTGTCTGGTACATAACAAGGAGCATTTCTCCCCTTGTGGGAGCTGTCAGTGCTTTGCCTGCGAAGGTGGGAGGTGGGCTTGGTGGGGACAGAGGAAGCAGCAGGAACTCAGATCTGCTTGCTGCCAAGTGAGCAGCTCAGAGAGGCTCAGAGCCCCCCTCCCCCGCCACGGTTCTTTGAGGTCGCCTGCTTGTATCATTTGTTGTTTGCCTTGCTTCCCCCCACGCCCTTTTATAGCTACTTTTGTTCAAGGATCTTGCCACCTCCTTTTTCTGTCCCTGGCCCACTTCCAGGTTAAAAATCTAGGACGGACAGCAGCAACCTGAAGATGTTCATGACATGGGTAATTTTCATGGCTGCATGTAAAAAACAACAGTGACAACAACAAAAAACAACCCTGCACTCTCACAGGTGGGGTGAGAATTATTCAAAGACCAGGTAGTGAGTGGGGTATTGATACTTGCTAGAGGCTTCCACAATGGTCTCATACACAGAGCCCTGGGCAGAAGTCCTAGACTGGCCAGACTTATTTTATGGCTTTAATTCCCACGGTAGGAGTTGAGAAAGTTCCAATAAAGGAGAAAAGGACTTAGATTTGTAGAGGTTGAGGAAGGTAACTGACGAGAGCAGAGCGATTGGGGATTCATTTATCATTCAATAAATGTTTGTTGAGGACCCACTATATTCTGTGCAAAGTCATTTTACTCAAAAAGTCTTAATTTTGGGTAGCTATTGTTCATATGTACCAGACACTGCTCTGTGTTATAGAAGTGGTAGAAATATTAATAATTGTCATGCCTCTCTGACAATTGCATGCTACGTGTGTTACTTCTATTCCATTTAATCCTCCCAATGACTATGATGAGGTAGTGTGGTCCTCATTCTTCAGGGGAGGAAAGGGGGGCTTAGAGCAGCCCCTTGCTCAAGGTCAGGCAATGAGTAGAGGCAGAATTGGGATTTGAATTCAAGTTTGATTTCAAGTCCTACAGTCTTAACCTGTGTCTCTTGTTCCCAAAAGCTGGTTTATGGACCGATACCAGTCTGTGATAGTTATTACTGATTCAACTAGAATGCTAATCAGGCTTACTTTATTTCATTCGGCAATTCTCAACTGGGGTGATTTTGCCCCAGGGGACATTTGGAAATGCCTGGAGATATTTTTTGGTTGTTACAACTGGGGAGTGCCACTGGTGTTTAATAGATAGTGACCAGGAATGCTGCTAAACATCCTACAGTGCACAGGACAACTCCCCCCCCCATCCCCTCCCTGCCAGCAAAGAATTATCCAGTCCAAAATGTCAATAGTGCTGAAGTTGAGGAACTCTGACTTAATCTGAAGAATTATCCTTAATCATAAAATTATATTATTCCGACTTTGGGGATATGTGTGAAATGTCCCTTTTTAAAAGAAACAATGGTGTTAAAAAAAAAGTTGACAAGACTATATTGATCCTTCTGATTTTTTATGTTGTTAAAAATGTCTTGGACTGTGAAATCCAAACATCTAGGAAATTACATAAAAAGTACTGTTTGTTAGGGATTAAAGAAGGAAAGGGTCTCAAGTTGTAAGTAAAGCAATGCCTAAGGTGAAGAGTTCTTGGTGCTCCT
>NW_007726212.1:161976-164132 GCF_000696425.1 Galeopterus variegatus | reverse complement strand
CTCACTTTCTTATTGATTTGCTATCTTGGATTGAGGGCCCCTTAAGCCCAAGTGAGAAAACTGTCTCTGAAACCTCCTTTTCTTCCTACCTCCAATAGGGCACCCAGTCCTGTTGATTCTACTTTGAAAATATTTCTAGAGTCTGCCCAGTCTCTTCCTATTCCAGTGCATTCTCCACCCAGCAGCCAGACAGAATAATCTTGCTAAAACATAAATCTGATCACATCACCTACCTTTGCTTAAAATGGTCAGTGGTTTCCTGATTGCCCACAGGATAAAGTCCAAACTCTCTGCCAAGCCTTTCTTGGCTCTGTTGCCTGAGCCCAGCCTCCCTCTTCAGTCTCTTCTTAGCCTTCGCCCTTCTCCACACTCACCCGTGGTCTGGACACACAGATGGCCCACTTCTCTCTGAGCACAAATTGCTGACCCACATCTCTGGAATCCCCTGGCCTCTCTTTTCCACTGGGAAAAATCATACAAATCTTTTAAGGCCTGTCTCAATCATCTCCTCTGGAAGCTGCTGCAGACCCTGGAGACAAAGTTCACCTCCTTGTCTTTTTCCTCTGCTCTGTGACCCTGTTAAAGGCAGGGCCTGCCTTTGTCTTGCTCTGTCTTGCAGATCCTATGCTCAGCTTGATGCTTAGTACATGGTACGTGCTCAACCATCATTTACTGAGTGGAAAATAAATGGAAAAAGCAAGAAAAATTTAAGGTGGAGATAATAATGTTTATCCTTTGTTACAACCCAAGGTTGCTTGTGGCATGAACATGAGATGATATTTAGTGCAGAACTTTGAAAAAACATGAGGATCCTCAAATGCAAAAGAAGGTATTCATTATTGTTTCCAAAAGTAGAGATTATTAACCTTTGAACTATGGATGAAAAACCTTAGCGTTTCCTCCATTACACACCGGGTTTCTAAGAGTAAAGGGGATGGTTGTTGGGTACTGGGAGTTGGTATACCAAGTGGAAAAACGTCCATGGTGTAAGAATTTTGCACAGTTATGCAAAACTATGCCTTGTTGGTGCAGGAAGCAAACGTGGCTTCAGTTGTGACCCAGTGGCATGGCTCTGCCTGGAGGCCTCTGTTGAGGACGTGTCCTTTTTCCTTCCTGAACTAGGACTGAAAGTAGTGAGAGCCATGGCAGGAGGGAGGGGCTTGGTTTTCTTTCTTTTGTGTGTCCTGTTTTCTTTCTCCTCTTTCTGATTCCCCATTTTCTGAATGTTGTCTGTCCCAATCATCCCAAATTGAATGTGCTACGTAAAAGAAAGAAGCAGCAAAGTAATGGAAAAAGAAGACTTGACTTGGGTAGCACCTTGTGAATGCTACAGTACTAACTTTTATGACTGACATCTCTGAATGTATATTATTCCCAGCACCACCCCCAGACTGCAGTTCCATTGAGGGCAGGTGTTTTCCTGATATATGTTTGCACCCTCTATAGGTACCTTGCACACGGTAGGTGTACGTGAATGTTTGCTGAATGAACAAATGAATGCACTGAGTAAGAACAAAGTTCACCTCTTGCATGCATTCCTTGATGTACCACTTCTCTCTTTTGTTTATTTTTTTCTGAAAGGAGGGATTCTTCCTCCTTTTACCCACATCAGGATAGAGGCAATTTTCTTTGACACTCCTTCTGGGCAATCCTCACTGTCACCCCTTGGATTCTCCTCCAGAGCCCACCTGAGGACTCAGAGGCACTGAGTCTTGGGGCTGGATCCCTCACTTCTCAGACCCTGAAGGTTGCCCTGTTACTGAAAGGGGGAGCTGGGAGGAGACAGGGTACAGGGAGAAAGCCTAAAGGATTAATTGGTTAAACTTTATTATGAAGGCTGGTCCTATTGTTTACAGGCCATTAAAACTATTATCATCCTCCCAGGCTGGGCAGACAGCAGCTAGTGGCTTTGATGCATGTCTTAAAGAGATAAGGAAAATTTATCCCTTGTTTTGACTTCAGAATTTCTTCTTGGTTTATTATCTGACACACTATTCAACTTTCTCTCCAAAGTTCCTGATCTCAGACAACTCTTTCAAGTTGTTGGTAGGTGAGGCTCAGGTCAGAATCCTACAATTTTGGATTGGAAGAGACCTCTGAGATATATGACTGTTCCTAACCTACCCCCTCCCTTTCCTGCCCCCTGTGTATTTTTA
>NW_007726212.1:147521-161919 GCF_000696425.1 Galeopterus variegatus | reverse complement strand
TCTTTCAAGTTGTTGGTAGGTGAGGCTCAGGTCAGAATCCTACAATTTTGGATTGGAAGAGACCTCTGAGATATATGACTGTTCCTAACCTACCCCCTCCCTTTCCTGCCCCCTGTGTATTTTTACTCTTTCAAGTTGTTGGTAGGTGAGGCTCAGGTCAGAATCCTACAATTTTGGATTGGAAGAGGCCTCTGAGATATATGACTGTTCCTAACCTACCCCCTCCCTTTCCTGCCCCCTGTGTATTTTTACTCCATGGCAGAGCAGTTCCTGGATGTACCGGCTTCTCAGGTAATTTGCACTTATTGATCTCTGAGCAGGGCAGACTTTTCTCCTGACCTTCAGCTAATCCTCCCACCTTCATGGCCACATCTTTTTCTCTGTGGACAAGACTTCTTAGAGCTCCCCCTGTCCCATTTCAAATGACCAGCTCCTTACTTAGAATCCCCAAAGGACTGTGCACATGGGTGAGTGAGTTATCTTAACTGCCATCTTCTGTGATAGGTACATCTAGGGTTCCCCTGGGCAGAGCCCTTGGGGGCCCTCACCTGCATCCCAATCTGTCTCTCCCAGGGGCCTTCTTGAGGGTGTAACTTTCCATTTGGACAGACACAGGCAATGGGTGTAGGCTGAACCTACCTACCCTGCAGTGGTCAGTTTTTTTCCCAGTGATCCTCTGGGATTTTCTATGTCCCGTATCTGAAAAGAAGCCCTCAGTCAATACTCAACTTGCTTTTAGCTGCTTGATTAAAGAATTCACGTGTAAGAGAGAATGAGCCAGATTGGCAGACATTAGGCACTCACATGGTTGTTGAGCAAATGAATGAATGGATGTAAGAATCAGGAATGTCAGCTAGTACCATGTTGCTCCTTGTAGGTCTGTGGGAAGAATTGAGACTGGGAGGTCAAAAAGATGTGTATGACCCGAGCCTTGACATTCAAGAGTTCACATCTAGAGAGGAGCAAGACTGATTATAAGGAAAGGCAGGAAAGCGTAAGTGGAAACAGAGCAACAAACATCTTGTTGAAGGCGCATAAAGGGCAGTGGGTTAATTCTGAGTGAGGAGATAACAGAGCTTCATGGAAGAGATGAGCTTTTAGGATTCCAATGAACTGGCAGAGTGGGGGGAGATGAGATCCAGGCTAGTGAACAGCAAGGGCAAAATTACTGAGACCCGCAAGGGCCTTCAGCTTGCCACAGACAGTCCTGACAGCCCGAGTGCAAAACCACATCCCTCTTCCAGCCCGGGTGGCTCCAAGTCCATCTCAGACAACACTGAATTATCCCAGGAATTTTTTCCAGGCGTCTGACCCTGTGGCAAGGCTCAGGGCAGACATTCCTTTCCTCTTGACTTTGCTGGTGCCCTTGGCTGCTAGATTTTGTTCTCCTTGGAGGGTGCATAGGACACACTCAGGGATGCCCTGGAGTTGATGAAGGTAGAAAAGCTTCCAGTGCCAGATCCCTCAGCTTCCATGAGACATTTCTTTGCCATTCCCCAAACCTTCCTCATTGCCAAGACAAGAACCCCCCATTTCCCGGGCTTTGCTCATGCTGTTTCACCTCCTAAAAGTCCTTGCTCCCATTTGTCCAGTTGTGTCCACCCCTCCCCAGATTCCCTCCACCTGGAGGGAACCACACCATTTGCTGAGCTTCCAAAGCATATCCCCTGCTCTCAGCAGGGTCAGAAATCGGCCCCTCCCTGTCTCTCACAATGCATGCCACTGGGTGGCTGTCGCTTAGATGGAGGAAAGAATGGAGCTTCTTTCTCTCTGTTTTATTATAGACATGTATCTAGGGTCAATATGATTTTAACACAGTAAAACAACTCACACAGAAAAATCCCTGATATTTCCATGTTCTCAAGGTAACTGCTTAGTTGTGTTCCAGGAGTGCGATGAAGCCAGGAAAGAAGATTCTTAATCTTGGGGAGCAGGACTGAACGCAGAAATGTCTTGGAAATGGAAGATCCTCTACTCCTCGCTATGACAGTGCTGCAGCCCATCTATAGCTGTGGGCAAGCTCCCCCGCTGCACGCTTATCTCTGTCTCACAGTCACAGACTCACCAGCCTGGAGTCTCTCTGGATGTTGGCCAAGCCAGTTGGGAATGCATAATAGCTGAGATATGGGCTGGGGGGAGTCCGCCATGTCCTTGCATGCCACAGTGAAGGTCTCCTGACTCCCCCTCTTTCCTCCCTTCTAGCCTTTTCTCTGGTATTGGGAACTAATCTTTCTGGTCTTACCTTTCTAATCTTTGAAAGAAGGGAGACCCAGATTCCACATTTGCAGGTGGCTGTGCAGGTAATTACAGACACCCCTGGGAGAATGGGAGGGAGGTCTGGGTGAGTAGATTTAGACCAAATGGCCTTTAGCTAGCTGCCATTTTGAAACCTCAGTTTTGGTTTTGCTTTAGCTTCTTTCTGTTTTGCTTTTCGTCCTGGTAGCAAGAGGGACGAGGAAAGGAAAGGTATCTGGAAAGAAGATTCTAGCCTGATGGGAGCAAATGCCTCATGGAAAGCCGGAGCCTGCGCTGGGGTTGTTGTGGCAGAGGCAAGTGGTGCAGGACCTTCCTGTCACTGTTCTTGCTCTGGCATCCTCTCCGTGTTTGATGTACAGCTGGGCACCCCACTGAGTCCCTGACTATTGGTAGAACTATGGAACAGTTGTGAAAAATGTAGCTTCTTTTCTGAAGGTGACTTGGGCACTGACAGATGGGTAGTTTCACTTCCATAGACAAAAGCTGAGTCACTAGCTAGAGTTACTGGGGGTTCTCTGGTATGTTCTTTTCTTTAATTTAATTCAACACCATGGATTCTGGGCCAGGGCCCATTTCCCCTTAGGTGGGTGGTTGCAGTACTGATGCTTAGGATTGTAATAAAGTCAGGTGCCTTTGTTGGTTGTTTTATGTTTTTAGGTTGAGTGTGTGTACGTGTAGCATTTACCCCACAGCTACAGGAGCGGGAATAGGGTTAGATGATGGATTGGTTATGGGGTAAGATGCTGGTGATGTGCCTAGGATGGTTGGTTTGACCACTATGAACCTTATTTTTGGTTTGATTTCGTGTTAACATTCTTCCCTGTATTAGTTTCCCAGGGCTTCTGTAATAAAGGATGACAAACTAGGTGGTTTAAACAACAGAAATTAATTGCCTCACAGTTCTGGAGGCCAGAAATTCAGGAACAAGGTGTCAGCAGGGTTGGCTCCTCCTGAGGCTGTGAGGGAGGACAATATGTTCCAGATCCCTCTTCTAGCTTCTGGGGCTTTGCTGGCAATCTTTGATATTCATTGGCCTGTAGAGGCATCATCAAACTAGGTGGTTTAAACAACAGAAATTAATTGCCTCACAGTTCTGGAGGCCAGAAATTCAAGAACAAGGTGTCAGCAGGGTTGGCTCCTCCTGAGGCTGTGAGGGAGGACAGTATGTTCCAGATCCCTCTTCTAGCTTCTGGGGCTTTGCTGGCAATCTTTGATATTCATTGGCCTGTAGAGGCATCACGCTCATCTCTGACTTCACTTTCACATGGTGATCCCCCTGTGTGTGTGTGTGTCCATATTTCTCCTTTTTATGACACCAGACATGTTGGATTGGGGCCTACCCTAAAGACGTCATCTTAACTGATTATATCTGCAATGATCCTATTTCTGAATCAGGTCACATTCTGAGGTACTGGGAGTTAGGACTTCGTGAAGATGAATTTTGGGGGACACTTGCCTTCTTAAAATATGTATGTGGTGTGTGTGTGTGTATTTTATATAAATTTTTTTTTTTGGTGGTGCTTTTTGAAAAAGAAAGACCTATATATGGTAAAAAAAAAAATTCAAATACTACATAAAAGTAAGTTGGGAGAGAAAAGTAAATGTAAGTATACCTCCCTTCCCTGTTCCCACATCCTTGGACCCTGGACTTCCAATATAGAGTTGCCTATTTTATTTCTGGTGATGTTCTATAAACATAAATGTATATCTATCCTTTTATTTTTTTTCTTATTTTTTTTCTCCCTTCAAATAGCTGCATCCTAAATGTTCTGTTCTGCACCTTGCTTTTCTTATTTAACAATATCAGAGATTATTCTGTATCAATAGGTACATATCTGTCCTATTTTCACAGATGCATAGTATTTCATTGTGTGGATATACTATGATTTAATTTTACCTCTCTTGATGGACATTTAGATGATTTTCAGTTTTTGCTGCAATGGAAAAATTTGTACATACCTTTCTCTCCCCGTGAGTGTAAATCATCTACACATCTCATGCCTTCCTAAAGTTCTTATATACTTTGTAAATTGGGCACATTTAAGAAATATTTGTTAAGTTCTTACCTTGGACAAATATTTGATATTTCATCATATTGACGTATCAGTGTTTGCTCGAACCAGTGACTTACCCTAGATTGTTTCCTGCTGTATAAACAAGTCAGTAATAAAAATTCTTGCATATATGAATCTCTAGTTTTGATTCTTTATCTTTGATTGTTCTTTAGCATGGGTTCCTATGAGTGGGTCAGATAATCTGAAATTTTTTAGGATATTTGTGTTCTAGAAATGTACCAAGTTATATTTTTACCAACAGAGTGTCCATCTCTCCTTACAATTATTACAACAAAAACAAAAAAACTTTGCCATGTTCTAGAAATGTACCAAGTTATATTTTTACCAACAGAGTGTCCATCTCTCCTTACAATTATCATTACAACAAAAACAAAAAAACTTTGCCATTTTAGTATGTGAAACATGGCATTTCAGTTGTTTATTAGCTATTCTTATTTCCTCTTTCCTGGCTTGTCTGTGTCCTTTGGCCACTCATCTATTAAGATCTTATTGCTTTTTATATCAAATTTGTATGGGCACTTTATATATGAGGGATATTAGTTTGTCATACCTGTCATACACATGGCAAATGTTTTGACCAGTTTGTGGTTTGACTTTTAAAAAGTTCTTTTTAAACTAACTTTATTATGGTATAATTTACATGCAATAAAATGCACTCACTTGAAGTATACAGTTCTATGAGTTTTGACAAATGTATATACCCATGTGACCATAACCACAACCACACAGAATATTTTTATTATCACAAAAAGTTCCCTTGTGTCTCTTTGCAGTCAACCCCATCTCTGGCCCCAGGCAGCCATTGATCTGTTTTCTGTCACTATAGATTAGTTTTGTTGGTTCTAAAGTTTTTTATAAACAGGACCATACAATATATACTCTTTTGTATTTAGCTTATTTTACTCAGCATTTTAATAAAAGACTTATCCATGTTGTTGTATATATCAGTAGCTTGTTCTTTTAATTGCCGAGAGTATTCCAGTATATGAATATTCCATTATATGAATATTTTTTATCTGTTCACCAGTCGATGGACATATGGATTGTTGCCAGCTTTTGGCTGTTATGAATAAAGTTGTCATAAGCATCTGTGTATAAGTCCCTTTTTTTTTGGACATAATTTTTTCCCCATTCCTCTTGGGTAAATACTTAGGAGTGACTCCTCTCACTCAGCTGTATGGCAACTGCACATTTCTTTGTGAGCAATTGCCACACTCATTTCCAAAGTGGTTGCACCATTTCACGTTCCCCTCAGCAATGTATGAGCATTCTGGTTGCTACACATCCTCACCAGCAGTTGATATCATCAGTCTCTTTTAAATTTTAGCCATTTTAGTGGGTGTGAATGGTATCTTATTGTAGTTTTCACTTGCATTTTTCTGATGATTAACAATGCTGAACATATTTCAATGTGCTTATTGGCTGTTTGTCTTCTTTTGTGAAGGGTCTGTTCAAATTTGCCCATTTAAAAAATTAGATTGTTTATCTTCTTATTACTGAGTTGCTAAGGTTCTTTATATATTCTGGATATAGGCCTTTTGTCATATATGCATGTACATATATGTACAATGCATGTGCTGTATATACACACATATGTATATGTACTACATGTATGTACTATGAATATATGTACTATGTACATATATGTACTGTAAATGCTTTTTTCCAGTCTGTGGCTTGCCTATTCATTTTCTTAATGGCATCTTTTAAAAAAAAATTATGGTAAAATATATATAACATAAAAGATGCAATTTTAATCATTTTAAGTATACAATTTCATGGTATTAATTACACTTACATTGTTGTCCAACCATTACCTCTATCTTTAACAGTATCTTTTGAAGAACAGAAATTTTTAATTTTGGTGAAGTCCAAATTATTTTTTTCCTTTTGTGGTTCTTGTTTTTTGTGTCCTAACAATCTTCGCCTACACTAAAGTCGTCAAGATTTTCCTCTGTGTTTTCTTCTGGAAGTTTTTTAATTTAGCATTTACTTTAATTCTATGATGCATTTTGAGGTTTTTTTTTTTTTTGTGTGTGTGTGTGTGTGTGTGTATATAATGTGAGGTAAAGGTTGAGGTTTATGTACTTTTAAAATATGGATATCCAGTTAAAATAAGTAAAAATAAGTAAATGTTAACTATTATTTATTTTTATTATCCTCTGATTTATTCCACTGCTATGTAACTTAGAAATTCCAACTCCCATTCAGCTATCAGATAGACAGTCACCTATATAATCTGGATTTTTTGAAAGTTAGTTATTTTTTAAACTCAATTCTTTGATTCACTTGGACTATGTTAAGTTTATGTAAGAGTTGAGGGTCTAATTTGATATCCCCCCGTAGCTAATGGAATACTGGGAAAGGGAGTTCCAGACATAGTGGGGACATAAAAGTGGGAAGAGGGTAGAGCTTTTGAGAAATTGAGAGATGTGATTGGAGCGAAGCTTTAGCATCAGGTAGGTTGGTTCTGATTGGGGAGAGGGATGAGGAATGAGGGCTGAAAGTGGGCACTGGCAATTTCTAGCTCTAACGAGGGACTGATTGCAAGAGAGATTGAGGACGCATGGGGGGTGGATGGGTAGCTGTCACTTCTTGACTTCAGAAAGGGTGAAGCTGGAAGGAGAAATTAAACATTAACCTTGAGATTCAAGTTGAAATGTTGGGTAGAACATCTCCGGTTTCACCAGAAATAAAGGTGACAGGAGGAGGAACTGGCTTTCAAGGGGATGAAATTTAAAAGAAATGAAAATTATTCACTTTTGGAGAAAATTTGTGACATTCCTTGAGAGTATAATCAGAACAGTTCCTTATATCTTGTACAGCATTTTAAGGTTTTCAAAGTGCTTTTATTTACTACCTTTTCCCCCCCATTTACGGCTAGTGTGATATGCAGGGCAGGTATTATCTCATTTTCCACCTTACAGGTGAGGAAGGTGAGGCTCAGCTAGGTTAGGTGGATTTCCTGAGTTCTATTCTAAGTTAACAGGCACTTGTTGTGTCAGGGGATGGGGTGGGGGTAAGATTCTGAGCTTGGCTTCTGCCCACTTGCTGTGTAACAAAGTACTCAGCTTTCTGAGGGGTTGATTATATGGGGTCGATAATATCTGCACCATTAGACTCACACAATGGGGAAGACCAAATAAAATAACCCAAGTGAAAGAATGCTGATAAATACAAAGCAGGATGCAAATGTCAGTCTTATTAAGGTTATAATTTCATCATAACAGGGCTGTAAATCATCTGGTCCCCAGGTGGGGAGGTGGGGAGACCCAGGTATGAATATGGATTTCATCATAACAGGGCTGTAAATCATCTGGTCCCCAGGTGGGGAGGTGGGGAGACCCAGGGTCATGCCTGGCTCCACAGGCTGAGCTGCTAGTGCGGTATACAGAGGTAGGGGCAGTCACCCTTGGGCTGGGGTGGGAATGCCCATCCAGCGTAAGGCCTCCAAGGTTAAGGGCAGAGGGAATCCAAGGGCTCACATATACTAGGAAAAACTCTGGATTTAGATTCAAAGGCTTTGGGTTGAGTATGATTTTCACCATGTCCCGGACCTTGGGCGAGATACTTGATATCTTTGAATCTCGGTTTCCTTACCTTTGAAATGTTACATTACACACCCTGGAAATATGGAATTACTTGAGTTTCCCAAGTCAAGTTTTCTTCTATAAGTCTTATTGTTTTAGCTCTGTGATTCATGTGAGTTAATTTTTATATAGGGTATGAGATAAGGGTTTTAAAAATTTAAGAAAAAATTATAATGTCTTTGGTTTTGGTACCAGGGTAGTGCTGGCCACATAAAATGAGTTAGGTTTGTGCTAGGTACTTCACAGAATACAAAAGGTAAGACCCAACCCCTGCTGAAATCACACACACACCCGCACCAAGTATGATAAAGGCAGAGTTTGATGAGCTCATAAGAGATGTGCATATGATCTGCTGTGGGCTTTTAGAAAAGGGAGAAGCCATGGGAAGCCTCAGAAAAGTCTACATGAGGGAAGTGACATTAACGGCTTTAGTAGGGCTGCAACATTGTCCAACTTGGGGGGCAGTATTCAAACAATAGTCTATCAAATGGTGCTCCCTCCAGGGCACAGAGAATTAAACATGGATGATGCCCACCTGGAGTTGTAAAACAGAGTGGCTCTGCTAAAAAAAAAAAGCCTACCAGTCGAGAGCTGGTAGAGATGGGGCAAGGTGGGTGGGGTGGGTAGGAAAGGATGTACTGGGTTAGAAAGGATTCTATTAAATTTAGCACTGGTTGTTTTATGTAACTATGCCTTTGTCTCCCCAACTTCTTAATTAAACTCCCATTGATTTGCATCCTCCCACATTGAATATGGTGCTGGAGGGCCCTGGAGAGGAGGAAGGTAGGATCAGCCCTTGTGGAGCTCCCTGGCCTCTGTGCTTGAGATGCAGCACACATCACCTCATTTAGTCCTCCCACCAACTCTACAAGAGCAGCTTTATTATTTCCATTTTTGTAGATTAAAAAATGAGACCTATAAAGGTTAAATGCCCTGCATAGGGTCAGCTGCTGGTGAGTGACGCAGCTGAGATTGCTTTTGGCCCACTGGCTCCCTTCGGCCCCTGCAACACCATCTCCCAGTGCTCTGGGAGGACTTCATTTCTGAGGAAGGCAGAAACTTGGACAGGAAAGGAGTGGTTGCCAGGGGGAGGTCAGGACTAGACATTTGTGAGTGGGTTTGTTCTGATTTAGCAAAAACAACCTCAGTGCTGTGGGCCATGAGGTGGTTGATTGGCTGCATGGTCAGGGTTTGCAAAGCTTTCAAAGATCCTTTTGCTGGAAGGGCTTTAGAAGCTGCAAGCTCTCAGCAATTTCTATCAGTTGGGTTTTTCCCCCCAGATGGAATCCTGTCAGGGTTTTACTGGCTTATATGTTTGCAGAATGACACCATGTCCCCTCACCTGAGCAGAGCCGGTCTACCACTCACCATATTTCCTGTCACCTCATGGCTCCTGTGAAGGAGTTCTTCACCAGCCCTATCTTTTGGTCCCTAACTGCCTCGTCACTCTCCCCAAAGCCTTTGTTTTCTCCAAGAAGTGTGGAGTTGAGCCCATCAAGGACAAAGGAACGCCAGGATCTTATTTTGATCTCAGATTTGGGGGTTCGCTCCCTTTCCTGGTCTCATGTTTTGAAACATTTTCAAAAGAGCCCCTGAAAAGCAAGGACACCATGGAGAAGCTAGTGCCATGAGGAGGAAGGGTGTGTTTGGGAAACCAGGGGCCACTCTGTATGAAAGTTCTGTTGTCCCCGACCCCATTCCTATTCCCAGTCCCCCTGGCCCCTCGCTATCTTCAGACCCCTGTTGGGGAGCCTTCCTGCTTGCCTCTGGGCATTTGGCTTCTGCTCCTTTGTTTGGTCACCACAGGCCCTGCCCACTCAGGCAGACAAAGCTGGGGCCAGGCTCTGGGTGCTCGCTATCTTCAGACCCCTGTTGGGGAGCCTTCCTGCTTGCCTCTGGGCATTTGGCTTCTGGTCCTTTGTTTGGTCACCACAGGCCCTGCCCACTCAGGCAGACAAAGCTGGGGCCAGGCTCTGGGTGCCCAGCCTCCCGGACAGCATTACACACTGCTCTGTGTCAGCAGAAAAGGAATCCACTGCAAGTGGCATTCTGAGTGCCCTCTCTCTGGCCCCCAGCCCATGAGGCCCCCGTGCCCTGCCTGTGCCCTGCCCATGCCCTGTGAGCCCTGCCCACCAGGCCGAGCTCGCCTCTGCCTGTGGTACCTCAGGAGTCCTGAGATGTGGTGGCACTGGGTGACTTCGTGGGAAGTGTTCTGGGTTGGTTCTCCTTGCCCCCACCCCCTTCCAGACTTGCCAAAGATGACACCTCCAAACCCCTCCCTGCTCCCGAAATACCGTTCCTGCCTCTGGGCCCTGACAGAAAATGCTTAGCACATTAGCGGGTTTAGGAGCCACAGGGGCAGCCATTTAGGAGGCTGCAGAGGCACGTAGATTTCATTCTGGAATTCTTTCCAGCGCCTTGCTGTTTTGACAACACTGGGCAGCCCCGTTACCAGCAACCTGCCCTGCCTGTGAGGTGGAAGTGGGTGGGTGGAAGGCCAGAGGGCGGCGGGAGCAGCAGGGTGAGGGACCTTGAGGGGGACTGCACCAGTCTCTGACCCTGCTGCTGCATGTTTGCCTCCAGCAGGCCTACCTGGTGGGCCTCCCTTCCTGCCTGCTGGGTCTTGCTTGGAGCAGATCTGGGATACTAGCAACTTATTTTCACAGTCGCACAGTATAGAGGCTTCTGCTGGCAGGAGGCAAGAGGCTCCAGGACTGCCAGGGAGGCAGCAAGACAGGCTGAGAGAAAACAGCCATGCTGAGCACAGTCTTGGATGCAGACGCTTTGCTGCGGTTCCTTCTCTGCCGCTTCACCAGCTCTCCAAGACTCAGTGTTCTCATCTGCAGAGTGGCAACACCATGGCCCGCCCTTCCCATCTCAGTGTGACATTGGGGGAGCTACAAGAGAAGAGAGACGGTGTATGTAAAAGTGTTTCGTAAGTGACACACGTCTGCATACACATGGCTCCTGGAGGGCAGGTACTGTCTTATTTATCTTTGAATTCCTCCACGATATCTGGTTTATTGGATAGGGAAGCAAATATAGTGACTTTCTGGAAGTTTCTGACTTGCCCCATTGGTGATCAGGGTGGTGGAGAATAGTGAGACTCTGGGTGGACTAGTTTGTGGGGGCTGCTATGACAAAGTCCCACAGACTACGTGGCTTAAACAACAGAAATGTGTTCTGTCACAGCCTGGAGGCTAGAGGTCTGAGATCAAGGTGTCAGCAGGGTTGGTTCCTTCTCAGAGCTGTGAGGAAGAATCTGTTCCTAGTGCCAAAACTGGTGGGCAGGGGTCTTTTTTGAAAGCCCAGGGGCCAGATCCAGGATAGGGAACGTCAAGGCAGGGCACCAGGCCTGGCTGGGAAAAGAAGAGTCTTCTGATGAAATACCGAAGGTGTTTGCTGGGTGAGAGACCCTATTTTCTAAGTTATTCTTGGATGTTTTGGAGGGTTCTTGTCTCTTGTCTCTTAGAGTGAGTGTCATTTTTTCCTTTCTGAGTAGCTCCTGTTAAGTAGAATCCCTCCATTTGTAGTTGTTGGGTGTTTGGTTTTTTTTTTTTGGGTGGCTGGAGGGCATGGGGATCTGAACCCTTGACCTTGCTGTTATCAGCATTCTAGCCAACATTCTAGCCAACCCTCCATTTGTGTTTTAGACCCAAATGCGGTGCCTCTCTCCCTCTAAGCCACTACCCCATACATGCTTGGCCCACAGTTTCTGGTGTAGAACCCTCTGGCACGAATATGGTTCACATTCTCCTCCCCTCCCCTTCTTCTTTTGTGGTCCTCCACCACAGTGTCCCTCCAGCACATATATCTGATGGGATCCCCCATCCTGTGTGTCCCCATTTGACCTGGGTGCTGGCACATCAGTAGGCATGTTCTGAGTTGGAGGATCTGGAGCGGGCATGTTGCTGGACACATTGTTGGTGCCAGCAGTGGGAGGGCATAGAGGCGGCCTGGCCCCTTTGCCGCTGAACAGGAGGCCTCACTCCATCTGTTCCCATCTTCCCCGTGACATGCTCCTGTTTGGTAAGGGACTGATGTGAAAGAATGCATTTACAGAAGTCAACCCCGGATGGTAGGAGGGACCTACCGGATTCTGACTAAGGACTAGGCACAATGCCAAGTGCTTATGCCAATGCTTTGCATCCTTTTTCTCACTCGTTCCTCTCAATAACCCTAAGAAACAGGTACTTTCATTATCCTCCTTCTACAAATGGGTGGTTGAGGTTTTGAAAGGAATGTAAACGGCCCAAATTCACTCAATGAGTGAAGGCCTTAAACACTTGTTTCTAGAACCTCCAGTTCTACTCTCTAACCCACAGGATGCCTCAAGGGGTGGGCAGTGGCTGCTGGCATCAGAATTTCCTGGAGAGCTGAGTAAAAAGTTGGGTTCCTGGGTCTCCCCCTGATATACTGGATGACAAGAGACTGGGGTGGGGCCCAGGAATCTGTTTTTCAAACCAGCTCTCCAGTGACCCTGCTACACACAAAGGTCTGAGAACCTCTGTCTGGTCTAGCCCACTGCCCAGGGGACAGTCTCCTCCCCAGTTCTGCTTTCCTTTCCTGTTCGTCCCAGGCTGCCGAGAACCGCCATCTGCTGCAGACAGGGCTCTGGTGTGAAGGACACCTGTGACCTGCCTCCCACCTCTACCTAGACTCCCCACCCCCTCCTTTCCTCCCTGGTGTGGCGGCCCGGGAGTTGCGGTGGAGGGCGGGCAGTCAGGCTGCACATGGCGGGGGACAGGGTGGCTTGCGTGGCTGTGCTGACCCCCCAGCTCTTTGCCCTTCTGGGGGTCCCTGTACCCCTCCCTGCACCACTTGCCCTGAGCTCCCAGGGGGAGGGACTGGTCTGGGGTCAGCAGGGCAGAGCAGGCCTGAGCCCTGTGTGATGATGATGGGGAAGTGTCCCCATGACCGACCATTCCAGAGTGAAGTCTTTGCGTGACCCCAGCAGAACTGCAATACCCTCCACTTAGAATTGAGCACCCTTTTCTTTGCATTGTCTTTGTCTGCACATTTCTGTCTTCCTCACCATCTTTACACTCTCCTGTCCCCAGTTCCATTTTGTATCCTCTCAGCAGAAAAAAATCCCCAAACCAACAAACAAACAAAAGCCTCCCTAAAAACCCAGTCCCTCAAACAACTGACACTCTCCTGTCCCCAGTTCCATTTTGTATCCTCTCAGCAGAAAAAAATCCCCAAACCAACCAACAAACAAAAGTCTCCCTAAAAACCCAGTCCCTCAAACAACTGAAAAAAAAAAAAAAAAATTGAAGGAAATAGTGCTGTTGTCCTGTTTACTGACTGGGTAATCATCACTCGCTCATCCTTAAGCTTCAAGTTCTCTCCTAGGGAGCCCCTGCCCAATCTCTTTCTCTGGGATATATAAGCACATCACGCAGGGCTTAGTTTTCCAAGGTTCTTAGGAATCAGAGGACACTGGAGCTAGAATGTCAGCCCAGTGAAAGCAAGAACTTGCTGTGTCCCCAGAGTCTAGGACAGTGGCTGGCTTGTAGTTAGTTGATGCTCAGGGAACATTTTTTGACAATGAATATTAGCACCGATGGGCATCACCAGATTAATCTTGTCTAGAAGGACCAGATGAGCAAACAGAGGCTCAGAGAGGTAAAACCTCTTGCCTGAGTTTGCACAGCAAGTAGGTGGTGTGGTTGGGGCTGGAACCTAAATCAATAGAGTTGTTCCTGGACTCCCAAGAGTGCCAAAATCTTTTTTTTTTTTTTTCCTATGATAAATCCAGGGCTTGTACATTTCAGATTAATTCAGTAAAAAACTCACAAGTAAAGTAATGCACACTTAAAGGAAATATTATACAGACTTTTTCACACAGAAGTACATAGTAAGATTTAAAAAAATCTGTTGCCATTCATTTATTTTTAAGAATGCCAAAATCTAAGCCATGGTTTCCGAAAACGGATATCCTTACAAGCCCAGAGACCGCTGGCTGCTTCCCGGGTACAAGAAGCTGTTCAGACCCCTCTACCTTTCTGGATCTAAGCTCTTGGTGGGTCTGGGTAGAAGTAACAAGCTGTTTTCTCCCTCCCAGAATAGGCAGCATCCCTAAAATGCTGGCTTGGATTTCTAGGCTGACATTCTAAACACTGCCTCATCCTAAGAGTAAATGGTGAACTATTTTCACACACTATTAAAATTTTAATTTGGAAAACTCCTGTCCTTGGAATGCAAAATTCACCAGGCATTTTATATCCTGTGTGCTGAGCTAGTCGTAGAACATTCTTGCAAGTCCTGCTTGTGAGTCCCACTTGTGGAATTGCAGCGAGTACTGGTGGGAGTTGGTCAGCATAGTGACCTTTACTATTTGAGTTCAAAATATCTTGTCTGTTTTAAAACATTCACTCAGTTAAGGTTTTTTCTTCCTGTCCATCTCCCTCCCACCTCCCCCACTCCACAAAGCAGGACATTTTGATGCTATAGTGGGGCTGGGGGATGTATAAA
>NW_007726212.1:146439-147356 GCF_000696425.1 Galeopterus variegatus | reverse complement strand
CCTCCCCCACTCCACAAAGCAGGACATTTTGATGCTATAGTGGGGCTGGGGGATGTATAAAAAATTAAAGTTATTAATAAAGATTAAAATTAGAACCATCAATCAGATAGTCCTCAACTTCACCTCCAACTGCCCTCCAACCCTGCTCCTTACTCCATTCTGATCTTCCTACTTCCAGACCTCAAATCCATTTCTGAACCTCCCCTTTTCTACTTGTCACTCCATCCCTGACCTTTACCTCATTCCTAACTCCCACACATCCCTTATCCCAACTCTGAGCTTTTTTCCCAGCCCTGAAGTTGGAGTGGGGGACCCTGGGGGAGGGAGTAAGGGCATTTGTTTCTCACATTACCTGGTATTTTTTAAAAGCTGAGTTTAGTGGCTTATTTTTTAGGTATTGTCAAAAGGCCCATTGGTTAAAACTAGCCAAGTCAAAGGGGCAGTATCAAAGCTATGCTGAAGTCACTGTCATGCACCCTATTTAACCTGTCAATGATAGTAATAGTAATAATAATAATGCATTTATTGAACCTTTGCTACATATCACACACAGTGTTAGGCACATTCTCTAGAGCTAATTTGTCATCTCCTCACAATAATCCTAAGAGACAGGTATTTCAATCCTTGTTTTATTGATAAAATAAGGAACAACTATCTTAAGGAGTTTGCCCAAGGGCAGTTAGTAAGGAAGGCAATTACATAATGACTAAGTGACACAAGCTCATTTAGTTTGTGTCCTCAGTAGGTGAAGTGTTGGCTTCAAGGTCCCTGGATGTCCTACCTGTGGGCCTGCTTGGATGTTTTAGCGTGTTCTGATGGCGGCCTCAGAAATGCCCAAGGTCAGAGAAAACTCACCTCCTCGGCTCTACAGGTAGGCAAGCCCCCTGCCAGGAAATTCTAGAAATACAGCTGCATGG
>NW_007726212.1:144203-145352 GCF_000696425.1 Galeopterus variegatus | reverse complement strand
AAGTGGAGATTTGGAGCCATAGCAGCAGGTATGTACAGCGTCTTATCTGTTGCTGTATCCCTGCCACCTACCACAGGCTCAGGGAACTTTCATGGCAGGAACTGAACGGATGCGTAGAATCAGCGTTCTGAGAAGTTCGAGGAGAATGTGACTAACAGTCAACCGTTGATCAAGCGGCATGACCACCCAGAAGTTGGATTTGGCATGAAGGAGGAAATTAGTGACTATGAAAAAGTAGTCTCTGAGGAAGGATGGTTAAGAGCTGAGGGGGATGGGCAGATGGGAGGAGCTTTTCAATAAATGTAAGGAATGAGCTTGGATCATTGCTAGACAGGCCTTTGATGATTTAAAAGATCTGTGGTGAAGTCCCTATGTTAGTGTGTGGGGAAGGTGGAAGGAAAGGAGGCCGAGCAGTGTGGAGGCTGAGGGTGCCCAAGAGGGAAGGAAGAAGCTGTGACTGGATTCCAGAAGAGGTGGCACCCGTGGGACCACAGTTCAAGAGGATGGGTCTGCTTTAGAGGGAAGAGAGATCTTTTCCTTAGAAACTAGAGATGTGTTTGAAAACTCCAATCCTAGTTTTCTCACCCTTTCCACTGCCAGGACACCGTCTGCTCCTGTGCTGTGGGAGTTCAGGCTGCAGTTCAGTTTCAGAAGCAGCAGGGTTCCTCCTTCCTCAGTCGTGGCCTGTGGAGGCAGGTCCCACACGTGGCTGGTGCTGCACCTTGAATTTAGAAGCGTGCGGGTCTCCAGGGCTGGTGGGACTCCCTCATCTTGCACACGAGGAAACTGAGGCTCAGAGCGGAAGGTGACTGCTACTTTGTCATTTCCCTTGGTTGCTAGCCTCATGCTTGCCTGTGGCATGTGTATCCAAGGGAAATAGCTAGTTGGTGGCAGTGATACGAGAGAATTCAGATGTTCTGATTTCTTGTCATGGTCTTTTTTGTGACGCCACTGGGGTTCTGCATGTTTTATACCGAAGTCCCTGGAAATTAGTTTTAATGGAGTAGCAAAAAGGAAACTCTTTATTAATGGAATGGATTCTCTCAGTAGAATCAGATTCAACTTCCTACATGCCATACCCCAGCCTTGGCACTTTTTCATGCCTCCCTACTATTTCCCTTATTTTCTGCCTCCTTATTGAAAAAAAAA
>NW_007726212.1:141968-143491 GCF_000696425.1 Galeopterus variegatus | reverse complement strand
AAAAAAAAATACAACTTCCCAACCCCTTCTCCAATACTCTATCAATTCCAATGAAAGAAGGCCTTGTGCTTAAACAATCATGTAAAAAGAAAAAGAATCCCACCCCCCCATAAATGTGAAAGGGTGCTGGCTTGGGCAGCTTCCAGTCTTGAATTAGAGATTTTGTGGATTGTTGTTATTGCTGTTGTTTGCTTCTTGTGGGATGGTATCCAGTATTCCAATGTTCATGTAATGCCTTGACTTTGCTATCGCTTCTCCTAGGATAATTATAGGTTGGCATAATGTACCTATTGTTCTAGTCCACAAAGAAGCACTGTCATAGAATGATGGGATGGGGCTGGAGGGGGGCTGCAGCGTGGATCTGGAGGGGAATCTTTGTCTGTGTTTGTGTGAGTGTGTGTGTCCTGGACAGCCATGCTGTGTCCTGAATTATTTTTCTTATTCCCTTCTTTGGATCCCTCCTACTCATGCCTTGTTTCCCTACTTGTTTGTCCCCCATTGTCCTCTCCAAGTTCCTGCTCTAGCCTTCTCTGTACCCTTCCCTTCTGGAGTTATCACTGAGTGCTGCGTATGGTGACTTCAACCATAGATGCTGAGCTAAAGTGTGGAAGGAAGTGTTTAAATTCTTTCAGTGACCTAACTTGCCTGAGTATGACAGGCTAAGGGTTCACAGCATTGCAGGTGCCCTCAGAGGTCATCCAGGCCAACCCCTTTCACTGGACATGTTTGTGTTTCTCATTTGGGTTGTTCGGAGTCCTTTGCACTACAAAGCTCGTGATACCTTCTGGAACACATTGGACAACATATTCATCCATTCATTCATTCACTATAAGCTCATTGAGTGCTCGCTATGAGGCTGGGTCCTGGACTAGATGGTGAGTCTACAGTGATGAGGGGGGAAAAAAGACACCATTCCTGCCCTTGTAGAGTTTCCATTCAGTTGCCCACCTAGGCAGGTCACAGATCTGCAGATGTTGTGATGCCCTCTTGATTCCTGTGCAGTCCAGGGCTGGGTGACATGCTAGGCTTATCTCTTGTAGCTAGAAATTAGAACTAGGTCTTCATGGCTCATGTGCCAGCCATCATCAGACAACACCTTTTTTGTAGTGAGTTCTCCTAGGCTGGGATCTCCCTTGGAGGTTTGTATGTTAATACTGACTTCTCTTTTCTCCCTCTCCCCAGACCCTCTGCATTGGAGCTGGCAGTCATGCTTAGAAAATTTTTATTCCATCTAGGCAAATTGGATATGTTAAGAAAAACAATATTTTTGACTCCAGCCATAAGCAGCTTTTTGACCAGGCTGCTTTGGAATCAGAAAGGGATGATTACATATGTTACCACAAACCTCAGAAGCCATGGCCTTAACACCTTACCCTAAGAGGGGCAGTGGCAGGCTTCATTGAACCCAGGACACAAATGCCACTGGGCTGAGGTTCTACGAGCACAGGTTTAGGACAGGAGGTTTTCTTTTTTTTTTTTGTCTTTTGTCTTTTTCCGTGTCCGGCAACGGATCACAACCCTCA